>NC_134414.1:82400260-82703290 GCF_030867145.1 Opisthocomus hoazin | reverse complement strand
ATCTCCAAATACTTTTTCAAAGTGCTTAGATTGCTTTCTAATATATATTTTAAGCTCAGATGTGTACATTTAATGACTAACTTTAATTAGTACATGGTTAAGACAAGTGCTTGATACCTCACTAAATGCTGTTGAAGAACAGATTTAAAGAAGATTTTAGCTTCATGAAGTGAGAGCATTTGAAGTCCCTGGGCTTACAGACAATGTGGCAGAACTTTTCTCAAGGGAGTCAAAAGATGAGGAGGGAATCCAATTTGTAATTTCATGAAAGAAGACCATGTTTTCAATGAAATATGCGGAAAATGTTGGATCCTCCTGGGGGGGCTGAGTATTTTACCTTGTATTCACCCACTATGTGAAGTGTGACACCTGAAAGAGACAAAACACTGATTAAAATACTTTGTGTGCTCATATTTCTAAAAATCTGAATACAGAACTTGGTAAAAACGAGGGGAGGAAAGAGAAATGTGCAGACCATGTGGTGGTCCAGACCATTTGTGGAGAAATAAAATGATAAGTTTAGCAAAATAAGTATTTAAACATAATGAGTGAAACTTTAGGCAGTAATGATTCCTATCTTGTTTTATTAACCAAATAAAAAAAAAAAGGAGATTGCAAGCTTGGAACAAATTGTTGAAACAAATTGTTCCAATTTATGCATGGAGATGTTCTTAAGAAAAGAAATTGATATAATTTTGTATCTGTGACTAAGAAGCACTTCAAAAAGGTGACAGATTGTACCTGAGGTTTGTTAAGTATGATTGGAACCAAGTAATGCACCTAACAATTGAATGGAAGGGACTGAAAAGCTGTAAATTCTCACAAAAATTACATTCTGAAAATCTTATCCACAGTCTTCCTATCCCATCTGTTTATCCATATTTGCAACTGAAATGCTCAAGCTACATTTGAAAAACAGAATTTTTTGAACAGACCTAGAGAGCTAAAAATATGTAAGAAAGGAATGAATCTGCTTAGTGACAAAAACATATCTGCTCATGGAAGCAATCTGTTGGAGCTGTGGACAAATGTTGATGATGCCAGCTTCCAAAATCTATTTCATTTCATGTCTTATGGCCTATACAGCTATGTGTAGAGGTTCCTAAGTATCACCACAGAGAGCATACATGGCATTCTCAGCTTCTGCAAAGACATTAATAATATTCTAGCTTCACCTTTCTTTCAGGAAGATCAAAGGTTACTGTTAAGAAAAGTTAACCAGAATCATTATCAATCTGCAAAGCTAAAACCTTAGTTCAGAGGAGTGGAGCCAGTACTCAGAACTGAAGACATTGGTCATAAAATATTCATTATTATCTTGCAAACAGTTAAACAATCAGCTCCCCCTACCCTAACAGGATATTATTTTTCATTACAGGATCTTTTACAGACAAACAACCCAAACAAAAAGTACTTGGCAGGGAAAGATATTTTTTCTCAAATTTTCTGCAGGTGGTGATCAGAGAGCAAAATGAATTGTCAGTCGGCAGTACATTCTTATTCCTAAGGAAAAGATGGACTGCTGATAGAGATATACATAACTGAAGTAAGCTCTAGCACCACTTCATCTAAAACAAAAAATTACCAAATTCAGATGCATCTAGGAGGTACTCAACATGTGTACGAAAAATAATAAGCATTCACTGTGACATCAAGGCACACACTATGAAATGGGAAAGAATTTCTGCTAATCTGACTTATGCTAATGTTCACTTCATCGTTCTATATAATCATGATAGCAAATTAAAACAATAGTAATTCCCCCAGCAACTAGAAATTAAATTGCTTCTAGTAGTAAGGAATAAATTAATTAATACTGTTACTATATTATAACAGTGCTACTTGCCAGATCACATTCAAAACCAGAACACAAACAGGCTTTAATTAAAAAAAAAAAAATAGTATTTTGGCTATGAACTAAATGAATTCTTACTTTAAAAACAGAGCTGATGTGAATCTATGTAAGATTTATTCCTGTTTTGCAAGCCTAAAGAGGCTTTGTATTTTAAACATGTACATTGTCATCAAAGAGTTGGTATCAACTAGAATACTATTGACTGCACAGACTTCTTGTCAGGAGCAGTTATTTTCACTGCATAATGCAAAATGGAGATAGGTAGGAAAAGAATGGGTAAGTTTAAAGGAAGAAGGATTTAATAGATTTTGACTGTTCATATGCATGTAGCTTATCTTGGTTGAGACTGGGAAGCTTTAATTATGAAAAATTTAATTCTTTTCAATTACAGAAAAATTCTACTAAATAGGTAATATACTCTGATTTGCTGCTGTTTGTGGGAGTTATTTTTATTTTGCACAAATGCTCTGCTTTGCTTCTTACATAAAACACGGCCAGATATCACATTACTATGTACAGAATAGAATCATAGAATGGTTTGGAAAGGGTTTGGAATATGTTTAATTTAAATATTTAAGAAAGAATAGAGACATTTTCAATTACCTGCAAAAATATTTTTTATGTTTGCAGTCACTAAAGCTTATTTTCAAGATCTACTTTCCCCATTAATAATTCACAGAAAATATATGTTTCTTTATAGATGTGGTTCATTTCAGCAACTTCTTTCACTCTTCATCCAATGTCTGTTGTTTTGGTTTTATTCTGTTTCTTTGAATCAAATGAAAATAAATGTAGTTTCATTTCTGTATTTTTTTGCAGCAAATGACAGATTTTGAATATTTGCAGTTAAATATTATTATAGGTTATTGCTAGTCTATAAGCTTTGTTGCAGAGTCAGTTTCTCACTAGTTCCATGAACATGAATGTTTTAACAAAATAACATATTCTGAGATACACTTGTCCTATCATCAGACAACTACTTTTGGAGGAATTTAACTCAGTCTCCACTCTCGTTGAAGTAAAACAAGGACTTTTCATAAACCATGAAGATGACAATAATGCTTTGAGCACGGTGTATCATCTATGCCATTTTAGAAATATTTTCTTTACTGGTCTTAGATGTGCATTTACAAAGAGGCCTTATTACTGTTTTCTGGTGAATTTTGCTTCAGAGAAAAAAGATGGAATTCATTAGCTAATATATCTCATACAGAAAGGATTAATGACATCAGTATGACACAGTGCATTAACAGCTTCTATTTTTCATATTGCCTCCTATTGAAGTAAAATCCAGTTTGGAATATACATTGTTGCAAAGAAATCTTGTCAAAATATAATCATCTATATTCAATATTGGCAGTTCAAATACAGAATAAACAAGTATGGCATTATGAAGTCTGTTTAATATGCAGTAAAACAGAAAAAAGTTTTCCACCATGAACTGAGATCACCACATGTAAAACAGCATGAACATAAAACAAATACTGATATGAAGACAAGACATCATCAGCTGTGTTAATATTACTCAGTTTTCTAGGTTTTGTGAATAATAAATTCATGGACCAATGCTATGATGTACTGGTTGCCCTTTCAAATTTTCAGTGTCTTGGGGGCAGTGGAGGGAAAGGAGGAGAAAAAAAGAAAAAATCCCCACAACCTATTAAATATTTTCTAGTCTTTAGAACATTCAATCCCAAATGAAAACTGGTTTTGATGAGGAATCTCTGGAAGGTGTCAGAAAAAAACAATTTTTGAAGGAGCTAGACACCCTGATGTTGTCAGATGTTGTTGTGTCTGCAGTGACAGACATTCAGCACAAGTCAAAATGAAACACTGCATAATGTTCTAAGCTAAGGAAATGCACAGTTAAAAATCAATCTCTATCTCACATTCCCAGCTCTGAACCTGAAAATGACAGCTATTATCCAGATTTACATTTTATCTCAGCTAGAATAAAGCCAATAAATCACTAGGCTTTTGGCTGCTCAGATAATTACTATGTGAGTGCCTGGTATGAGTTGCACCGGGGGGAGATGCTTTCAGAGGGTTAGAGCACAGAGTGGAAAGAACGACAGTGAAAAATGGGCTTGATTTCCATGTCGAGATGAGAGCTTACGACATGCAAATCTCTGAACACAGTAACCTATGCTGAGACCCATCAGCCCCCTTCGTCAAATACCTAGACAAGGTACGTCTGTCTAGTGAAACATCTTTACAGAGCTAATAACTCAGGTGTACAATCATTTGGCTTAAAGAAGTCAGTGGAGCTTTTAATGGTATATTGAAAAATATTCCCATGTGTCTTTGCTAGAAGTGAGTCATCGTTGTCGCGATCATCAACATAGTTTACCAGTTTGCTCCTGAAAAAACAAAAACTTTAAAATATACTTCATTTTCAGTTATGTTTAGTTTATTTCTAATACACTTCTGATCATATCTATGTATCAGCTTACCCAGCAGCAAGAAATTAAGTTATGTGGACTTGTCAAAATTATTAGTATCCTGACAAGAATGTTAAGGTGGAAGAAATATCTATATCATTCTGTAAGATTGTCTAGTTTATATTTTAAAATTCCAAGAAATGTTCCTAAATAAAAAAGGAAAAGTAAATACATGTAAGTATCTGTAAATATTTTTCTACTCCTGTCCTTGGACAAACTGCCTAAAACTATATGCAAACTAACCTAAAACCATGTATAGATTTCATTATTATTATTAGTAGTAGTAGCAGTAGTAGTAGTAGTAGTAGTATTGTTAACTTGAGAAAACCATCTTAAATACCTAATTGAAGTTGTCTTGGGAAGTCACAACAGTGGGATATCCTTCTTGTCACAATAGGGATATCTTATTACCCAGATACAATGATTCATTATTATATATGGTTGATTACATACTTCATCAAGTTTCTTTTGATGTTTTAATTTTTGTTCCTTACTAGATTATATAAGATCAACTTTTTCTCTTCTTGTAGTAAAAATACTCTGGGAGTGGGTCTTCAGATAAAGCTGTTTATTCTCAGGCCGCTTCTTTTGCCTCTGCAGGGACTGTGGGGAACATCAATATTGCTCTGATAAATGTAGCAGGCAGACATTCAACTGCAATAAATGTACCAAGTTTCTATTTTGGGTTGAACACAATATGGCATCAACATCATTTTGTTGTATGATAAAAATAATAATTACTTGCAGAGCACATCAGATAAAAATTTGCTCTAAGGTAAAGAATAAGCGTATAGAGCTTTCAGACTACTTGAAATAGTCACTGGTAAATCAAAAAACTTACATATTCCAGCTTTGTTGGGATATTAAAATATCTGTACAAAAAGGAAGGAAAAAGCATCAAATATGAAAGTTCTGCAACTTGGCTGAGATTATACACACCAAATCTCTTCAGTAGTTATAAATTGCTGAGATCATACTAACTGTAAAAGAAGATAATCAAATGTAACGAAGCTGCAAGAAAAGAAGACAAAGCCACTACAAGAACACAAAATAATGCCATTACAGAACTACTTTAAAATCAAGGAATGAATCAACTGAGAAGAGGAAGAGCCTTAGCTAGGAGGAAAAGGGGAACAGGTTGAAATATTGAAGAAATTGAGAGGAAGAGAAAACAGGCTGGATAGAAAGAGAGGATGACTTGCACTAAAACAGAAAATAATGATAGACTTTAAATATCATGCTAAAGGGCATCTTGGAGCCTCAGCAGAGTAGGTAAATGAAAAGACTGTCCTTGATACTTCTGGGATCTTTACTTATTTGAGTACAGTCCTGAAGTATTTAGTGCTGAGGCACATAAAGGGTTATCAGCATTGGAGAAAAATGCAGGGAAAGCTGCTCCACACTTTGTCTCATTGAACTTTGAACAGAAGAAGCAGAACAGATGAACAACAGGAAAAGGAACTGGCAGACATTTGTGTACATTCTGCATGAATGAACAATTTCCTATTCCTTTGTTAGCTCCTTTTTTGAATTATAAAGTTAAGAAAAATAGTATTAACTTTTTTTTTTTTTTCATTTAAAGGAATTATGAAAAAGAGTCAGGGAATAATCGAAGCTGGAGGGAATTATAAATGTCCAGTGGTGGTCCAGTTCTCCTTTCAAAACCCAGCCATTTTACATCAGATTGGTCAGGTTCTTATCCAGTCATGTTTTGAGTATGGTAAAAGATGCAGATTCCACAACCTCTCTAGACAACTGGTTCCAATATTTGATTAAACCTCTTTGTTAATTTTTTTCTTACTATCCATATGGCAGTTCCTTTGTTTCAAAATACGTGTCCGTTGCCTATTGTCCTTTCATGTACACCTCCAAAAAGGGTCTGCCTCAATCTCCACTACACTTTCTTGTTAGGCCATTATAGACAGTACTAAGGTTTTGCCTTCACTGTCTTCGTTTAGGGTTGAACTGTGCAAACTCTCTCAGCTTCGCCTTGTATGTCAGGCACTCCAGAAATCTTGCTGGCCTTTCAGCATGCAAATTCATTTCCTGAACTGCGCAATCCAAGGTTAGTAAATGAATGAGTTGCTTGTATAAACAATGAGTAACCTGACATGAAATGATATTCTCCCACAAAGTTTTCCAAAATCAGTGTAGTATGCACAGAATTAAACCAATCTACAAAGAAGCTCATTAACTCATAACTGATAACTCATTTACAAAACCAACCATTTCACCCAGGAATAAAAGTAGGAATTGTGGCATTAGAAGAAAATCAAAGGTATTCTGTATTTCTTATTAATTGATTTAATTTCTCATTTAATTTTCTAAGTTAATAAGAGATTTCTTTTCCTTAGAGTTAGATAATTGGCCTACTTCTGAATAAAATAATGAATTTTGTCTTATATATTAACTCTATTGATATGGCTATTCTGGGGACAGAAAAGTATTATATTAAGAATCAACATCACACTAAATATGATGAAATTACTAAGACCATTCATGGTGTTATAGCAGGACATAAAGACTCACTTGAGATGTGATATTATTTCTCCAAATTTCGTATCTAGTAAATCTTACAAGACAAACTCCAGAAGAACAGAGGAGAAAGTAGCAATAGCGTACATTTTCTTATTCATATCTATTTTAAATTTTTCTTCAGTTGAAAGTACCTTTTCTCCCAAACTTTACTAGTCAGTTTGAAGAAATGAAAACATGCATGCTCTGTAGCTGTAAATTATACTGTACTTGAACTAAGTAGTATACATTGCTATTAGGCAACTAAAATTCTGTTGTGTTCATGAACTGAAAATATAACATGTATGAAGATTTTTAAAGTAACTATTACCTACCAAATTATGCTAATAATTACAGTTGCAGAAGGTTTGCGTTAGAAGAATGGTGTTTCATGGAACAATACTTGGTGTAGCAGGCATAATAATCTAGAACTTATAAGGTGAGCTAACCCTGCAGGGTATTTAGGATGAAATGAGGTATTCCTCTCTTCCAGTAAACATTCTGGGCAAGGTCAGTTACCAGTAGTATGAGTTCCTGTTAGCAATCCACCTGGTTAATACATACATTCTCTACATTTTCTCACAACTAGTATTCAAATGGTTACTTTACCCAGGTAATTTTTCAAAAAATTTTACATTATTATAAAGATCTTCGTAGGGTTAAAAGCAACAGCTTGACCTTCTTTCAATAACTGCTGCAGATTAATAAAATTTGGCAGACAACTGCAAACAGCTTGTGCAAGCATGCCGTCCTAAAGAAAAAATAGCAAGGCTTCAGAAAAATGATGACTTTGTTAATGATGCAACATATGATAACTCATAAGCTAGAGGTATAACAAAATATTTCAAATTGTATAGTCCATCAGCAAAGTCTGCTAATGATTAAAAAGATTTGTGTTTATTTTATTTTTGTCTAAACTCTTGAGACTGCTTGCTATTTGTTTTAAATCTCTATATTGACAAAACTCACTTTCAAATTAAGGTAATTTTATCATAATCTTTTTGTCGTTGGTTATTGTCAAATATTTTTATTTGGGAAAGGGGAGTCACTTTATATAAATCAAGCTAAAATTGTTCTTTTTTTCTTCTTTTTTTCCTTTTTTCCCACCAACATTTTCTGATAGGAAATGGGTTTTGTGGACAGGAATTATCTGTCTCTTGCTGATAAAATGACAAGATAAACCCAGAGACGTTACAAGCCACAGAAGTCCAAAAACTAAAAGACAAGTCAGTTTTTACCTCTCATCTTAGGTCTGAGAACTAAGATGTCCTAGTGAAGTGGGACATGAGGATGATGCTGTATCACCATCTTTTGACTTTGAAAGTGCAAACAAGTCATTTTATAGAGCATTTAGAAAAATTTTTCTGAATATTGCATTCTCTTATCATATGTATGCAAAAAACATGCAAATTCAAGATGGCTTTTGCAACTGTCTCTCTAGTACAGTCACTATCCCAATTTTAAACACAGTTGTACTCTACTTCCTGGTAAATAACTCAAAACAGAATGGTGGTTAAAGTAAACTAATAATAATTACAAAATTACTCTTTTTCATCTATGCATCTAATTGCAAAAAAAAAAGAGAAACGTTTCTATACAGAAATCTAAAGTTATCATTTTCTTTGAATACAATTTCCTTTTTCATATGAAGATGTATTTCCTCACCCCTTTCAGCACAGTGCATGTGAAAGCATCAGAAAAACCCCATTTTTGCCACTTGTCAGGTTTCTCTATTATCCCCTCAGGAGCATGCAACACTAGCAGTTCCTGCTGCATCCAAATAAAGAGATTCTGAACAGAACTACTCTAGGGTATATATTTTTCTTACATTGAATAAGCAAGAAAAAAATAATGGAATTATAATTAATTATTTTGACTACAAATTTCCATGAGTGTGATTGAGCTGAGTGAGTACTTCACAGTGAATCATTCATGGGATTAATTTCTGCCCTTCTTTACCTATGGAAAATTCAAGAGCCATTCCTAATTTATTTGAATTTATTTCTGTCTAGAACAGAACCCCTCTGAAGCACATGAAAGTGTTTTCACTGAAGACAACAAACTTTCTGTCAGTGAAACAGTACCTGAGAAACATGTCCCACAGGTTTTCAAATATACGTGGATTGATCACACACAGCCAAAATTCAATCTCCATTATTTTAAGCTTACTAGTAGTTTTAAGTACATGAATAATCTTATGTAGCATACAACTGAACTACTCATACACACAAAGTTGAGTGTGTGCAGAAAAATGTGCAGGACCAGCACTCACCGTCTGAGCCTTGCAATATTGTAATACAGTATTATTTTTCCTCTGGTCCTTTGCAATCCACTTTCCATCAGGAAAATCATCTTCCGTTACTGGAAATACCTTACTACGCATCAAATAAATGCCTTTTATTAAAGACAGTCCAGGTGTACTGGTAAAATACTAGGATTGAATACCTTTAATGTCTCAGCTTCTTTAGGCAATGACATGCTGTCATGCTCTCTTCTTACTTACTCTGGTTGAGTTGCCAGCCCTTTCTTTTGGCTATTAATGATGACAGGTCATTTACTGCTCTGAGAGAATACAAATACTTCTGTGTCACTGTCTTAAATGTTTACCCAATCCCACAGATTGTTAACTTAGAGCCCTACATGGTCTCTTGAAAAAAGGATATATATCTATACTTCTTACTTGTACCTGAAACACAAATGAAAGACATGCATGTGCAGAATTAACGAAGGATTAATTTACTAATCATGTTTGAGCAAGAATTTCTTTTTAAAATATTTCAAGACTTGGTACATACTCTAATGATAGACAGTAGTAAACTAAATTTTCACCGTTTTACTCACATTGAGCTAAGTTATGTTTGACTTTTCTACTGAAATTCAAAACGTGAGCATAAGAATAAGAGGTCTTATTCAGAGGAAGATTACTGAAGGGCAAATGATCTATAGTGGTGTACTTCTATTTAGAGAAAAGAAATCTTCACTACACTGTCTGCAATGTTACTTACTAATCTCTGTAGATACCTTTTCAGTAACTCATGGCAAATTTAACATATGAAGAAGACAGTTTCAATTTGCAGGTAAATTACATGTTTTCTTTACATTAAGGATAATGCTAGCTTAGAATATCAAAATCTAAACCATCTACCTCATGACAGAGGAATTACTAATCCATAAACCAAAACTATTGGTTACATATTGACAGATAATACTGATTAACTTAGAAAGTTTTTCACCACCAAAGAAAACTGACATCTCACCTGTCAGTGTTCAAGAGTAAAGAATACAATAACTGACTACAGCTTCCTTAAAACAGCTCTAAACAGAGAGTTGGGCTTAGTGTGTAAGATTCCTAAACTTAATGTTTTTAACTTTCTCTGAGTTTTCTCACTCAGAACAAATGTTAACGATTTTCATATGATATAGAATATGACATGCCATACAACAAAAATAATAGCCTATTATGCATAAAGCTGGAGTTAATCAAACATGTACTTCTATAAATTTTCTACAAGCCTGTGGAGAAAAAGGGAAATGCACCCCATTTTGGTGGCTAATTTTTATTTAGCAAGAATCAGTATACTATTTCTGTTCGGTTGTGGGGTTTAGTTTGCAGGATTCAGAATGAGATGTTAGCTTATAGTGAGAAAAATATGATGCATATCTAGAATCAGTTCAGTGTGTGGCTCTAGTGATTAGGTTATTGAGCTGTGCTTTGTTTACTCTGAGTGCTATGAAATTACCCTCGTGTGATGGTGTCAGCAACTCCTGTGTCTTTACCTACAGAAGAAAAGGAAAAACACTGTGCAATGAACTCTTCTTTGAATAACCAGGCACTACCTAGAAGTCACTACTGATGTCTTCTTGACCCTGTGAATGGGGATGTGAGAAAAAAACACCCTCTTTGCTACCATTTGTGACTGCATGTATTAAGAACATAAGTCCTAACGCATGAATAGTAAACCAGCCCAGCCCAAACTTACACCACCTGCCTAATAGATGATCAATAATTAGGATGAGGTTTTGAACAAAGGAATGAATTAATTCTTCTGTCAGGGAATAACCTCCAAGTCTCTAAACTCTTCAAGCTTTATTTTAAGCATCCTATATTTCATTAAAAAATCAATTTCACTCTGTTTGTACACAGTTAACCTGAAGCCACCTGCAAAGAAATTCCACAATGACCAAACAACAGTACTATATCAGTCTAGTATGTAGCTGGCACTTTATTTTACTATTAATTAATGAAGCACAACAACTTAATCTCTCTGCCACACTTGCAAAGCCAATTACACACTATTATTCCCAGCACCTGAAGAAACCATTACTCCCTTACCTTGTGAAAATAACAACTAATTTATCATGCAGGAGATAGTTTGAAACAGTAACAGACTGATTAACTGTCATGTATGCAGATACATTACTCCCATGAAATGTAGTAGAACTATTACAGATCAGTAAAATCTACTTGAAGAATTAGAAATCAAATGGCACAAAACAGAGGCAGAGTAATACAGACCTACTGCTTTTATATTTTTCACTACATTAATACACAACAATGTACTTTTCATGTTCTGAACTTATGTGTTGTAAGTTCTTGGTAAGAAATAGTCTTCAGCAGCAAATTTAATTGCTATTTCACAGTGATACCATTGTCAGAAAACAAGAATCATTTCTGCAATTTCTGCTTCTTTGGAAAGCCATGTTTCTGCTGAATCTGAACAAAGAAAATTACAAGACTTCATAAGATACTACCCTACTGTATTCCAGAAAAGTAGAAAAAGTTTCATTTTCCTTAAACATATTAATCTTTAGGAATCTTTAATACTATGTCTTAAAAAAGAGCTTCTATATACAGTGGAATTAATGAAATCTAGTTTATTGTGGAATGGCATCCTTTACACTTTCTAGTACAATAATGATGGCTTTCTCGTTCTGGCTCATTTTTTTGTTACTGTATACCTCATTCTCCCAAATCCCATGATTTTCAGCCCTCTCAGTATCCTTGTCTTGTTCACTTGTCTTCTGGGCAGGCAATAAACCTGTGCAAGGACTGATTGGGAGCTACTGATCTCCTTTGTCAACAGATATATGCTTATTGATTCAACTATAGTCCAAGAAAACAGGCTGTTGTTGAGCACATATTAGACCCTTTTCCTCAGTAAGGGCACTCATTTCAGTTTCCTTCCTCTACGCAGCCAGTGACAGAAATATTCTATCCTTTACAACTCTGTTCCTTTGACATATAGTGTTTAAATTTTCCAGTAAGTTCAACTGTTTTTTACAAACAGTAACAGATAGGACAGTAAAACCTCATTTCCTTATGAAAGCCAGATAAAATTGCTGAGTTTAAGTGTTCAGTGCATTTTAATAAAACTTCTTGAAGAACTACCTTTATTCTACCTTTTAGACCAGAAAGTTCTTCTTCTGTTCCATGAATCTTAAATTCTCTTCTACAGAGTCAACAACTCCAAAGAAAGTGTCCTTGTTTCCTAGTCTAATTATTTGTATTTCCTCCTGTGGGAGCTATATGGTTCAAATTATTTAAAACTGAAGAGAAAATTATATGGTCAGTCCATATTAGATTAAAAAATATATTTTCAGTGAGATTCATAATTCCACAAAATCATAGAATCATAGAATGCTTTGGGTTGGAAGGGACCTTTAGAGGTCATCTAGCCCAACTCCCCTGCAGTGAACATAAATATCTTCAACTAGATCAGGTTGCTCAGAGCCTTCTCTGGGCAACTCATTGCAGTGTTTCACCATCCTTATCACAAAAAGTTCATTCCCTATGGCCAGTCTAAATCTACCCTTCCTTTATTTAAAACCATTACTGCTTGTCCTGTCAAAACAGGCCTTGCTAAAAAGATTGTCCCCATCTTTCCTATAGGCCCCCTTTAAGTACCGAAGTCTGCAACAAGGTCTCATCCCAGCCTTCTCCTCTCCAGGCTGAACAACCCCACCTCTCTCAGCTTTCCTTATAGGAGAGGTGTTCCAGCCCTCGGATCATTTTTCTGGCCCTCCTCTGGACCTGCTCCAACAGGTTCCATGTCCTTCTTGTGCTGAGGGCTCCAGAGCCGGAAGCAGGACAAGTGAGGTCTCACCAGAGCAGAGAAGAGGGGTAGAATCATCTCTCATGCCCTGCTGGCCACAGTGTTCTTGATGCAGCCCAGGATACAGTTGGCCTTCTGGGCTGCAAGCACACATTGGTGGCTCATGTCCAATTTTCTGTCCACCAGTACACACAAGTGCTTCTCGGCAGGGCTGTTCTCTATCCTTTCATCCCCCAGCCTCTATTGACACTGGGGTTGCCCAACCCTTGTTCAGGACCTTGCACTTGGCCTTGTTGAACCTCATCAGGTTCACACAGGCCCACTTCTCCAACTTGTCCAGGTCCCTCTGGATGGCATCCTGTCCTTCTGCTGTGTCAACTGCCACTCAGATTGGTGTCATCTGCAAACTTGCTGAGGGTGCACTTGATCCCGCTAAGTCATTGATGAAAATGTGAAACAGCACTGGTCCCAGTACAGGCTCCTGAGGGACATCACTTGTCACTGGCATCCATTTGGACATCGAGCCATTGACCACTACCTTCTGGACGCGAACTTCCAACCACTTCTTTATCCACCAAACAACCCATGTATCAAATCCATATCTACCCAATTTAGACAGAAGGATGTTGTGAAGGACCTTGACAAAGGTTTTACAGAAGTCCAGATCGATCACATGCATAGGTCTACCCTTGTCCACTGATGCAGTCACTCTGTCATGGAAAGCCACCTGGCTGGTTAGGCAGGACTTGCCCTTGGTGAAGCCAGACTGGCTGCCTCGAATCACCTCCCTGTCCTCCATGTGCCTTAGCGTAGCTTCTAGGATCTGTTCCATGATCTTCCCAGGCACAGAGGGGAGGTTTACAGGTCAGTGGTTCCCAGGGTCCTCCTTTGTACCCTTTTTAAAAATGGGCACAAAACTTCCCTGCTTCTTCGTCTTCTATAATGACAAAATAAATTCTGAGAACATTTGCCAGTTTATTTGCTTTTACTACTCATTCTTTAAGAAATACCAGAGTAAAATTTTGGCCTTGTCTTCTAGAACTTTTGTCTAAACACACCTGGCTAAATTCGCTGAGTAACCATTACAGTCATTTCTGTTCTGTGAGTGAAACCAATCTCATCATTAGTTTCATTTCCTTCTTGGTTTTTCTTTTATTCCATACTTCCTTTAAGGTTGGAATAAGTTCCTCAAGACCATGTGCTCATAAGCTTCTTTTTATTCACTTAAATTCGTTCTAAAAACACACTTTAGTAATAAAATACATAAAAAGCAGAGGGTACAACTTCTGTGTTTAAAGTAGGAAAATAAGGTTTGTGATAAAAGAGTTGGTTCTTATGACATCGGCTTGGTTAGAAAATCATCATCTTTTAATTTTCATACCCATTTAGGCTTTTAATTCTCTTAAAGATACTTTAGATCAAAAGACCTTCTTGTGAAATGAGTTGGCTGGGAAAGAAGACATTTTGTGTGGCTTAGCTCATGATTAATTCATGTCTGTCTTCTTCCTGTGATCAACTATTTAAAAACCATTTGATCATTTACCCTGTGTTTGCCCTTGCTAAACGTTCTCTGTGCAGCTAAGACAAAGGAGTGCTGTTTTTAAGTTCTTGCATCCTTCTCATTTTGATTCCTTAATTCTCAAGGAGTAGCTTTTGATTTTGCTGTACTTTACCTCACTTTTTTGTGTTCTGTAGGATTTTAAAAATTCATTAAAGGTAGTATGCATACTCAGAGAAGAATCTGAGCTGTGATTTATGAATGAAAATAGCTCTGACTCCAGAATTAAACCTGAAACGAAGTTTCAAATAAGCTCCTTTGCCATATTCAATCAACCTGATTCCAGCACATTGTGGTTTTGAATTCCCAAGACAAGAAGGGTAAGACTATATGAATTAATTATTACTAGGTAAAAGAGAACAGCAAGTTTCATTACTTTACTATCATATGCCTCACACATTTTTGATTCATTGCAAAAATAAGTAGCTTAATCGTTCTGCTGACAGTTTTCAGTGATGTTGAAATCAGCCGTACTGAGGTGGTAGCTTGCAAAGGAGTGTCATCATGTTTCAATTTACCTCAAAAAAATATTTATATGTCTTCACGCATTGTGTAAGGAACACAGCTGTTTACACTGGTTGATTCTGGAATTACAGATCAGAATGTATCACTCACAAACGCATGAGTCCTTTATGGTGCATGCTCATCAGTGGTATTTTAACAGTTTCTAATGCTACTTATTATCCATTAAGAAAAGGGTCTTCACAAGCCTGCAGACATTTCTGTGCATGACAGAGCTGTAACTTGTACAATTTTTCTCATTTCTTAGATATGTACACATTAATGAAGTGATAAAATGAAATCTTTACTGCTTCAAGACTCTTTTGACTAGTCATGTGTGGCCTTGTTTACTTCTTTGTCTTTAGTGACTGGTAACACCAGGAAATCAATAGGCACTGAAATCTCACCTGTGTTTACAATAGCCAATTAAATAAGCATACATAAAATGAAACAAATAAACAAACCACAAATAACCCAGCAACAAAGCAAAAGCAAACAAAAAGCAACTACTGAAATCAGTGGAATCATAATGGTGTAATAGATACAGAAATTAATACACATTTAATAAAGGTAGAAGATTTGCATAATGAATAGAGAGGGGAGGATGACACACTATGCTCAAGTTGGAGCCTGAGGCCTAAATTTATAACAAGGTCTGTTTCGTGTGACTTTTGGGTATCTATTCATTTACAAATGTATACCTGTAAGTGGCAACCATATGTGATTATGTTCCAAAACTTCTGTATGTTCCATTGCCTACAGGAAGTGTTTTTGCTGTGGAAGAATAATCAAATTTTAATGAAGCAGATTTTGGACACAATGCTGGACACAAAGGAAATAACTTTATCTGCTCATTTTTTCTTTGAACTCTTTGAAGTTTTAGATATTTTCTTATTTTTAGCCAGAATTACTTAATGATTTTAAGTTTTAATTTCAGAGGCAGTACAGTTAGAATTCTGTGATGCATGAAAAAGTATTGAAATTCTGTTAAGAAATTCAAAATATAAGATGAACTTTGGAGTGTAGTACCAAGGTGCATATAATTAATATCTCAGAAACAAAGTACTTAATTTAATTCATTAATTATAACATTGAAAAACAGCAGCAAGACCTTGAAGTCATGGCACTCTAATTTCAGGGATATGGTGCTCACCAGTGTGGAATTCATATTGTTGGATATAGATAATATTCTCCAGAGAAAATAGTTGATTTTCTCTAATTGAAATGAGCTTCTAGAAGGAAAGCATAAAAGATTAGGTGAGAGAAGGGCTAAACTATGTTTCAAATACTAGCATATTTGATGTTAAGAAAAGGCTATTTGTCCTAAATTAATACTGATAAGCAGACTTCTGTTTCCTGCAATGTGATTTCAAATATAAATCATAAGTGAATTCACTGTCATGGCCCAGGACATTTATACTGAAGGGAAAGCAGAAGAAGAAAGAGCATGTGCTGTGATAAGATATCCAGTAACTCTTGTTTTCCAGACTCCATATTGTACAAATTAAATAATCATGTCTTTTTTCTGTGTTGTTAAACAAATAAGTAACATACATTTGCCTTTATAAAATTCCTTATTTTCCAGTATCAAGCTCCTAATTCAGATATTGACACAGCAGAAAAATTGATCGATGTTTTATATCTAAAAGTAGGCTTTCTTTCAGAGGATGGAGGAATTAAGCATGTCATTTACAGATACTTTGATGCCCAGTCCTGTCTGGTATAAGGTAGCTTCTGGGAGATGCTGAACCTCCTCATTGGAAGCAAATTTCTTTGAGATATTAAAATATCTGAAAAATTCACATATGACATATTGAGTAATTAAAGCTTAAATGTGAAAATAATCATCTTTACTTTGTCAAAACTCTTCATTTTTTTCCGAAATATTTTTTAAGTGCCTAAAATTATTTTCCAGCGTCTAGTTCTTTTTTTTCTGAAAGTAATTTCTTTTCTTATAAACAAATGGTATTTCATATTATTTTTGCCATGTTATCCCAGTAAGTGCCTACAATATCTAAGAAATATAATGAGGTTGCCTAGATTATTGCGATGTGAAGTTTAAGGCCCTACTTCACCCTACTTGACATTCAATTATCTGATCATCAGAACTCTAAGCTTAGGCAGACTGAAAAGTTTCTTAGATGTCTAAATGCTGCCTTACAAGATACATATTTTCCCCAGCCTTAAATAAGAAACATTTAACAAGCTGTGATTTAGAGGCAGGAGGGAAATAGCTGAAGAGTCCCAGTCTCTGTGTATGCTAACATATCTTCCTCATCTTCCACTAATGGGAAGAAAACCTAAAGCTTCCACCTTCCAAGAGAATGTCCTAACTGGAAGACATCAAGGGAACATTTTTCTCTATACTTTTTGTCATCATTCTAACAATAAAAAAAAAAAAAAATAAAGGAAATCAGACAATTGTATTTAGTAAGAGGGAATGTTTTGAAGAAAGGACCTGTATTCCAGCGACAACCTATTCATTTTACACTGAAGAGTCATGCACAAAAGAAAGTAAAAGTAATGGGAATCACAGTTCAAGATTACTTCTTCCATGTTTTCTATTTGCCAGATGGTGGTACAGGTCTAATCAAACACAAAAAAAGTCAAAGGGCGAACAGAACTGAAGTTTCACAGCGTATGGACTCTAGCCAACAGACACAGAGGAAAACGAAGGTATCAAAGGCCAAAAAATGTGTTAGAGTATGATAGCAGTTAGTGGATTTCCAATTCCCTGTGTGCGCAGAACATTTTTTTGGCATCTGTCATAATGTGAATCTTGAGAGGATACAATAGCAAGTAGATTAAGAGTTTAAGCTTCAGGGTTATGACAGAAATTAATAAATGTTCGCTTGATAACAGCTCACCCCCATGGCCATCAGTTGGTGCACGTTAATGTAATTAAAGTTTTGGCCTATATGTGAGAGAATAGATTTGCAGGGGAGCTTTTGGAAAAATATGTTGGTTTTCCACTTTTTTTTTTTTTACTTTCTGACATCCAGTTCCCTGGAAAATAAAGTTTGTGCTTAAAGCAAAAATAGGCATTTCTTTTAGAAAAAATCCCCCCAAAAGTTGTTGCCTTGCAATTTTGTAACAGATAAGTTCCCTCTTTATTATTACTCATTCTGCTTTCTCGCTATTCTCTTTCTGCTTCTGACGTCCTTCCTTTATCTTCTGTCATTAGTGACATTTTGACATTCTTTTAAATCCCATCTACATTATACATGACCATGTTGGAGGCAGAAAGCAGCCCAACTATAGCTCAACCATGGTTTAAAACATGTTTTGATCTTACTAGCTCTGTGTTAATGAATACTAGTTGGGTAACATCAAACAATGCTTTAAAAATGTCTGAGCACTTGTATTTTGTAAAAGTCCCAAATCTTTCTATTTACCAACACACAAAGTGCACATTGCTGACTTTCTTCTTCCAGCCACAGTAGATGCCTCTTGCAGTAGATAAGGAAATAAATACAGTACTATAATGAATGTAAGAATTTCATTTTCCTGGTGAAAATCATAGAGTCCCTCAGAACTCCTGCACCCCACCACAACAAAAACCTCCCTGATGCACAGAATAGTAAATGTTTTCAGGATATACTTTTAGACTGAAGATATATTAAGAGCTACATGTCTAGGTTCATTTGCATGTCTCAGGTGGTCATCCCTAGATAATGTTTCTTATAATTCCAATTACACTGATGGACTTTAAACATTGAAAATAAATAACAGTGTCTCCAGTGCTGGAATACAATCCCATCTAATTCTGTCTCAACCATTTTTCCTTTATTTACACAGTTTGTGAATAGTGCTGCACATTCCATAACTGCTTCCTAACAAATTGTTTCCCTGCCAGGAAGGGAAAGAAAATCTTGTGCTCCAGAACAGCACACTCTGAAAGAATGCTAAGACTTTCCAACCAAGCTGAAATGAGAAGTGAAAAAAATGATACTGTGTCATGATTTTGAGCAACTGTAACTGTATTTCCTTGGACTCCCATATTTTTCTTTGAAAGCACAGCATTTTGTACCTAGAGTGAGCTTCACTTGACTTTCTTCGAAGTTGTAAAGTTGCTGTCCAACTGAGAGCACATGCTGAGTAGTTTAATGAGGATGGAAGCCAGTAAGAGCACTTATGAAATTCCAGTGGTGTGCAATATATTCAATATCTTTCCTCAACCAAAGAGTTTTTAGAGCATATAACAAACTTCTTTTTTAAAAACCTGAAAGTATCTATCCAATTACTTGCCAATGGAAGAGCTATTAATTATGATAGATTTTGAGTTTGGTTTTTTTTTTTTTACTTATTAAATGAAAAAATCGACAAAGCTGCAAATGTGTGTGTGGTGACTGGAAGAGTAAAATTATATCCCTCCATAAACTCTTCATTTATATAAATTCTTCCTTGACTAAGTCCTTAACTATCAGGTTATTTCCAATGAAATCTGGTTGGACTGGGAATAACCTCATCTGAGGATGCGTTGGGAAGATTTAATCTTCCACTTTTGGCTAGGAAGGTGAAGGATCAAGTATAAAAAAGCTCACTTTAAAAGATAAATAGATCTCTCTTGCATTATAATCAGAGCTGCCACCTTCTGTGTCAGCACTCAGGTATTTTCTGCCTTTCACTCCTCCTTTCCTCCTTGCTAGGTGGTAGCTTCTCACCTTATATTTTCAAGATTACCCAAAAGGTTGATGTTAGTCTAACAGACAGAATTTATAAAAAATAACACTCTTTGTAATCCATCTTGGCAGCACCCCTGCTGTTCTACTCAGTACCATATTCTGCTTGTCCAGATAGTAATATCTAAATGACTATTCGATCCTCACAGTATCCAAAGAGTCTTCTTTCCACTTGGATATGTCTCTTACTGTCCCAGGACCTGAATCAGGAAGTTTTTCAGTTACAGTATCTGGCTATTGGCTGATGACTAGAAGGAGAAAAAAGGAAGATTTTTACTTATTTCTTAGCCATAATTGGAAGAAAGTCTACTGGCCACAACATGCCTTTAAAGGAAGGAACATTTTCCCCTTCGGCTATCTAAATTTAGCTTTTACTGGAAATAGATTTGGCCTGTGGCATGAAATTTTTCTTTCCAATTTCAGCTGTTTCTGGCACAGGTGAATAAAACAGTAACAGTTTATTCTTCTTTTTCCATAAAGGGAATAGACTTCCAAAAACCACAGAAAAAAGAAAGTGAAAACTGATGAAGTCCACTTGGTGGTTAAAAAAAAGACCCCACTTCACTCTACAGCCGCATAGAAGCACATTGGCCAGAGAGCTGGTTGTTAGTTTTTGTTTTGATTTGAGTTTTTTTAATTATTATTATTTCACTAAAATGATGAGCTATTAAAAAGCTAATAAGAGCAACATGACTGTGTACGTTTCACACAAATATTTTTTTAAGTTTCCTTTCTACAGACCAAGAGAACTCATCAAGGTGGTCACATCCTCATCTTTGCAAATGTAAAGACTAGAATATAGTAGTTGAAGTGATGGATAGACTGAACAGGAAAATTGAAGTTTAAGTCTTTGGAAGATTTTGCAAAAATCTTTTGCAAAGTGACTTTGCAAGAAAATAGATAAAATTAAATGGTTTTTTTGTTTTCTTCAGACTGTGATGCCAAATCTTACCCTGTAGAAAGAAAGACTGTAAAGGTAAGAAAGCATATTTAAATAACAAAAAAATGTATTCCTTGAGTGATATAATCTTCTGAGGAAATTACATGGCCAACAGTATTTTTGCAGCACTTCAATTTCTTTAACAGGTGAAAATGTAATTCCTATTTTTTCTAGTTGTTGGAGGGAAACAGATGGCATAAATGAGATGCATTTCACTTGACACTGACCTTTCACTGGACAACACAGGGCATTCATCTGCCAACCTATTCTTAAATCTCTGTATCACAGTTGAAACATAAAGGTATAATCCCATAAACATTTCATAACTTTTTGCAAGGAAGAAATGTCAGGTTTGAATGAAAATGCATTCAGATAACATCAGGAAATATTATGATATGGAAGAAGGATAGCCAATTACAACGTGAGAAGAACTGTGCAAATAGTTTGATGTTTCCCAGAAATGGACTGTCAGCAAAGACTTTTGTTTTAAACTGCATGCATGCAGTTTATTTCCATTCCTATCCTTTTTCTGAACTCTCCGCTTCCTCCTGGAAGGACAGTACATACCTTAATTAGTTTCATCTTACTTTTCCAATAGTTTCTGTGGGGCTCACTTAGTGTTTTCTTTTATTCTGTGGTGTTGTAGCAGCAGACAGAAGGACGGACCAAAAGGTTCTTCTTCAGTAAAGCAACAGTATTTATTTCAAAGAGCATCAAAATCTCTTCCTCTTCTATTTCCTGTTACTTTAAGATGACCACTACTGTTCTGTCCCTTCTTCTATTTTACTCTTGCCAGTTTTCTTTCCCTTGCCTCTATTTTGTGATTTCTGAGTCGGGAGGAGGCTAGTGGGCAGAAGGGTTTTGTCTTTTGATGCCAAGAACTTCTAAAGTACGTCTACAAAACTGATCTTTGCAGTTGCATGCTCATTCCTCCAGCACTGAGACAGTGGGTATAACCCAGTCCCAGGCTGTCTCTCAGACACAGAAGAAAAAATAAATGCAGGTATATGTATTCTGACTGAAACTGGTGAATATCCTCCCAGCTCTGGCTATAAGCAGACCTAGTATGCAGCTACGTAAACCCACCATTCCTTCATCATCTTAGTAGAGCTTTTCTTCTGTGTTTTACTTAGAGGGTTTTTTTCTTCATTATGGACAGTCCAGATGTGACAAAATAGGTGCTTTGAACACTGGCTAGTACTTTTCATTCTCTTCCAGAAACCCTTTTTCTGGGGTCAAAAGTGAGTTTTCTGTAGCTGCATTACACTGATGTCTCAAGGGGGGATATTTTGTGATGAAATTGTCCAGTTTGGCCTTTCTCTTCTTCAGTCATTTTCAGCAGATGAGCTCTCAGGTTATAACAAAAAATTGTACTACAGATGTACCACCTTGTACTTTTAATGTCCGCATTTATTCCCAGTTTTAGAATTCCAGTCCTCAAGGTAACCCAGTTCTTTCCAATCTTCCTGAGTTAATAATCCTCCTTGACTTTCTCTTCGGTACATTTTCTTGGCATGCATTTTCAAGACATGATCATTTTTTAAAGTATAATATGAAAGAAGAAAGCAGAATGATCCTTAAGTTACCGATCCTTTCATAGACATTTCCCCTTTCAATGTTACTTCCTACTCCTTCCCCTTTGACCAATTCGTAAAGTAGTTTACTATTTTTGTGCTAATGTCTTTTTTTGAATCCTAAGTTAATTTCTGTAATGGCACCATATCAAATACTTTTACCAAATGTTTCAGTGAACTACTGGTAGAATGTGTTTATAGTATTTTGCTTTTCTGGAAAACCGTTCACTTTATTAAAGGAAGACATCAGTTTATTTCAGTGTAATGTATGTAAGTCCATACTGTATTTAAGCTCCTTCTCCATTTACAGAAAAGCCTTTTGCTGTTCTTTACTGTCATTTCAGTCTCCTATTTCATATTTGTATAGCCCTCAGATCATGCTACTGTGTTTTGCCTCAGTCTTTTCCTTCCCTCTCCTTCCACTCCCTCTTTATTCAAAAGAAATTCTGCACTCACTACTTCCAGCTGTAAAGTATCACCCTACAGCTAATAGATTTATTAAAAATAATATCTGTCAGGCCTGATCTTTCATTAGTCAGCTGTGGTGCAGAGCTGATCAGGACTCCCCCCCATCTTGAGTGTACTAAGAAATGTAAGCTTTGTTTCCACCTCTGTTATATCTGTTTCCTTGCCCCTGCTCTCATGAGCCTTTCTGCCTTTCTGCTATGTTCAGTATCATCACTTTTATCAGAAAATGAGACAAAGTATTCATTCCGTTTGGGAGCTACTTTTATCTTTTATCTCTATTCCATTCTCCATCCTTTTTCTCTTTGATATTTATATGGTTGAAGAATCTTTTGTTATTTTTTGTAATATTCTTTGGATACCATGACGATAAAAGTATAGAGATATAAAAAAGGTGGATTAGAGACACAGACAGATTTCTTAGTGTCAGAACTATGCTTATGTTCATTTATTCTCCCTGGTGCTAGCAAAAACGATCAGACTCTCAGGGAGGAAAGGCAGGCCTTTTCTGCCGCCTTAATTTAGCACTGAATGTGAACACAGGATGCGATTAAATAAAGCTGTGCAAAATACAAAACCTGGGGCTTGTGTGAATTGAATAGTCCTCTCACCACAAACATAGCATGAACTTGAGGATAATTACTTTTCTGTAGAGAAGCATCTGCTCATTTTGAAGCAGGTGGGGGTGATGCTGTGAATGATGTTAAGTACTAGAACCTGCTCTCTGTTGAAGCTTTGTAATGTCGCCTTCTACCTCAGGCAGCCTCCCTTTTCTTTAAGCAAACTTCTCTTTTCTTCCACAGAAGAGCTTGTCAAGTCATCTCTCATTGAAATTAATCTTTAATTAGTATACATAGTCTTCCTTTTCTTCTCATCAGTTTCTAGATATACTTGAAATGTACTGAATACACTTGAGTCATACTCCTTCATCCCAAATGTTTCTTGACACAATAGCCTGGAAATATTGATATTTCTCAGTTATTAAAAAAAAAATAGTAAAACACTTAAGTGTATTTGGGCTAACAATTTTTCATAGGAGTTTGAAACACTGTTACCAAAAGTCTTTCACTCCAGTTATAAGAATGTGCTAGGCAAGGGAAAAACAGAGTCACTAGTCGTGGGTGGTGAATACACAGCACAGGACAAAAACTGAGATCTGTAATCTCAGTTGAGTTTATATGCTGTTGTGCTGTTTAAGGTGAAAACAACAAAGCACCACTACTAAAGGAAAAATCTGAATGCCAAAATTATAACAAGGCAACTGTCGAGGTAAGGACTATTTTCATTTGTGTGTAAAATATATACAACATATGACCAGACATTGTGATATTACAAACCGCTTTCAAGCACCATATTTTCTACATGCAAGTACATTTCTCTTGTTCATGAATTATCATTCCAGGCTTTGTTTCACAGAATATGTCCTATCAGGAAGTGACTGACATTTTTTATTGTATAAGCTAGGACAAAATTTGACTAAACTACATGGACTAATATGAGATACCTAGACATAATCACTCAGAATTAAGCTAGGTGCAGTTTATTTTCTTTCAGACAGTAAATAGCCAATATGCAGTTTCAAAGACAGTAGGAAAAAGAAAGAGACATTCTAAGTCATATTTTTAAAATACTCTTGGTTTTTCTTCTCAAAAAAACTCCAAAACTGAAAATAAATGTTTCTGTTTTGTCTCTAGGCAAAAAAATCCTCTCAGTATATGGTTTTCTCAGGAAGAGGAGAAGGATGGGAAGCAGATTCTCCTGTTTGTCAGCTGGGGTAGATTCGGGAAGCTGGATGCGATTTCATATGTAATTCCTCTTTGCTATCTTTGAATCATCTCACTGTTGGTGCTGCTCATGATCGTGGATATTTTGCACTTCAGATAACCTCCAAACATAAAGATCCCATGTGATATTGCAGGAACTGTGAAAGAGAACTTGTAGAATACTGCTCTGTAAGTGGAAAACTGAAGTCTTTCCAGACAAAAGTCTCTCTTGAAATCTTTTAGCTTGTCCTCATAAGGAAGATGAGACAATTAAAAAGTGAGCAAAATTCTACAAGTAGAAAGATATATCCTAAATTAATGGTTATATAGCATATCTATAGCAGTAACTCCAAAGTCAAAACTTTAGAATACAAATTTATGTGGATGTATAGTACCTATCAGGTGAATAAATGTATTATAACTATAATGGTCTTTCATTAGATTCTGTATCATGATCAATATATAAGAATTGCATTATTATGCATAAAGAAGAACAACTAATTTATATTTCAAGGAATTGTTTCTATGTTGTTCAAGGATTCATTTTGACAAGAGGAAAGCCCTTACTGCATGTCTTCTTTTGTACTGAATTCTGTAGGTATGAATATACTGTAAATTTAATGCTTTAGTGTTTATATATTTCAGATCATTTCAAAGCCAAGAAACCTTTATGTATAACTACAGAAGTATTTTCACAAATTAGAAGGCTACACAATCTCTATTCATTAAAAAGTGTTATAGTAGCTGTTCTGTGGTAGTTCAATAAATTGTCTGAGTGTCTATTTGAAGAAGAAAAAGAAAAAAAGTAGTATCTTTTTAGCAGTGACTCACTTAGTAGCCCTGAAAGGCTACTGTAAGCAGTGAAATTTACCTAAGATGTCCGTGCTAGAATTAATCTCTGAAGTCACCCTTACAAAGTTATTTGAGGAAAGCTGAGATAACAGGTATTTCAGCTCATTAATCTGCAGTGCCGTTGTCACAACAAACACTACAAATTCCTCTTCAGTATGCTGGTAATTTTACTTCTGTTTTTCCTACAGTCTAGTGAAGTACTAAAAGACTCTAAAATATGTCCACTTTAACTGATGAACAGATAGAGTATTTATCTGACTGCTGACTTTCTAAAGGAATCTGCCTTGCAAAGCAAAATTAATTGTCTCTGAGATGTTCTTACTTTTCAGTGTTGAGCTCAAGTTGATAGATGACAAGCCTGAATTGGTGCTTTTAAAGCTTGCTTCAATTTTGTATGTACAAAAGAAATATCCAGCAGGGATGCCTTTATGAATTTGATGTTCATCTGCCGGTATGAAGAGTGCTTCCTATTTTAATCACCTTCTGTGGACCTCTTAATTGCAGTGCCTATCAGAGGTCCACAGATTGAAAACCACTGTCTTGCATCAGCACCCCATTTCCCTAGGCAACGTGCAGAATAGATCAGAGAGGCATTCTTGCCTCAAAGCATTGAAAGTCTACTTCCTGTTGTAAAAAAGAGGAAGTCCTTCAGCTTGTATGAGACTGAGCAGACTTGTTCTCACTCTCAGTCACTAAAATACAAACTAGACTTTGATTCTGCAAGTCTTTATATAATATGCTGCAGAATATAAACCTCTGAGCAAGACCAGTGCTGGGCACAAATATTACATAGTAAATGCTGCTCACATTTTATATTATGCTTCTCTCAAGAGGATGTGCTAAACCAGAAACCCCACAGCAGCCTGATCTCTGACATCATTTAGAAACACTGGATATGCTGATCCAATATCTTCCTGAAATATCTATTCTTTAACATCAAGACTTCTAATTAGAAGTGCTGAACAAAAATTCTTTAAAGAAAACTAGAGCTGCTGAACCAATATCATCACAAGGTCTTGATTTGCCACCAGCTCAGGATAACCAGCAGTGCTCTGTCAGTGACCCGAAGAAGGCTTGTGCTTGTACAGGTCAACTGAGGATGAGCAAATAAATGCATCTGCTGCCTCGAATTTGACATGAGCTAACATGGGCCTCATTAACATCACTGAAAAACCAGGCAGTTTACCATAAATGTTTGTCTTTCTCCTTTATTCTTCTTCATCTGGATAAATAAGGGAGATATACAACTGCTAAACAGAATTAAAATAAAAGGCTAAAGAGGACTGTATACTTTTGTCACTCCTCTGTCATCCTGAAAAGGGCCGAGCAGTTCTCTGAGCATTTTCTGCTTCCACTAAATAATAGAAGATCCGAATCTAAAACAGTAACTATTTCTATTTTTCAGTCCGAAGTCAGATGGACTCCAACAGTGCCACAGGAAAGTACTCTTACTTTCAGACCCTGTAGACTTCATGTATAAGGTCACATAATAAAACTTTCTAAGCAAGGCTCCACTTGAGTGAACAAGTTGATAGCTGAGACAGTGACATCCACAAGTGTCCTCCAGACGCTCTGTGACTGTATGAGTGGGTCTGGACTCACAGGACAGAAGAGGAGCAGCTCTCCTTTACAACATCTGTGAGCAGCCTCACAGCCTACAAAGCTGTGAGCCAGACAGAGCCACAGGAGCTCTCACCAGTATTTTCTGTTTTTCAGTTGTTCCATGGGAAGAATGAATAACTAAAGAACCAATGAATTTTCCCCATATTACTCTTGTAGATGTCAAGAACATCACATGAGATGTGGACACTACAAGAATGTTTCAGATGACTTATCTCTCCCTCCCTCTCTCCAGTCTTTCAAGTTGCCCCACAAGAAAAAGCTTCGGACGTCCTCATTTATCTGATCACTGCATTTGGTGTATTCTTCAATGGCAGCAGGAAAAACACATCTTACCTGCCAGAGCTGAGCAGGTCCAGGTCCAGGTAGTTGAAGACAAGATGCCTAGACTATTAGTATAGCAGGACTAGTATGGCTCTTGGTACAAGGAAAGTAATAGTGTTCCTGTTCCAACTTATTTTTAATATTTTCTCCCACCTTCTGTCATGGTTGAAACTTCATGCCAGGCCACTTCCACTCTTTACACGATCTTTTAATTTCATAAATTGACTCTGTCCTATGAATTGGTAAACTTACCACTGGAAGGGTCAAATGGGTGATTAGCACATGGTACTGAAATCTTAACATGCAAAAGGCAAAATTAGACATAATGAAAGCTATTTCAGGCTCATTTCTTAGAAGACTATTGCTAACAGCAGAGGAAAAGCTCAGCAGGTCTGACAGGGGAAAACCGAAAGCCAAAAAGATCCTTGATTAAGTAAAAGGCAAGGAAACTGTAAAACTTGAGAAAAGTGTGGAGGAGTCAGGTGTTTTTTTAAGAGTGGCCTCTCACAGAATAATTAATTTGTCTGGTTACCAGTGTTAACCAAAACCCTGACATGAGTGGGCACAGCACGAAAAAGACTTCTCTAACTTATTGTGCCTAGAGGAGCACTGAAACTCCTATAAGGTATCCCAAGATTTGTGGGTATGAGGGTGCCATCAGAACAGTATTAAACCATTAGCCAAAATGGGGTGGATGACAAGGATGCTTCAAACAGCAATCTCAATGGGTTTTTCTAGGCATAGGAGAGAGCAAGGACATTCAAGTCCAAATCTGAGAGTGGTGTGGGAAAGAGGAGCTGTCCTTTGCTCAGTCACACGCCTTAACTCAAGCTGACAGCAACTGTGGGAAGACTGAAGCTGCTGGTAGCAATTTTTCAAACCATTCTACTTCCACAAGATTGAACAGTTTACTGTCTAGTTCCAGTAGACTGAAATATCCCCTGTCTCTGGGGACACACCTCATGCCTCTTCATGTTGTAGTAAACTGCCTGCGGCTTTGGCTGAACCCAGAGCAGTAGGTCCATACTGGTTTAACTCTGAGAAGAAAAATTGCCTATAAATCAAAGGAAAGTTCGATGTAACATAAAACAAAAAGTCTAACTACAGAAAAAAGATCTCCTAAGAAGCTAGAATTAGAAATTTTTATCCACACAGGTGTAAGAGAGACCATTCTGTGTTGCTATCTGCAACAAATTTGTGGATGTTTAAAATGATTCTTTATAAATTATTAATACTAGACAATGCACTCAGACTTTTGTAAAGCATTAAAAATTTATACAACTAGTACATTGTACAAGGAAAATCTCATCTCCCTTTCCTGCAAAGATGCTATTGTCTACATGCTTGTTTGGAAGGTAGGTATTAAAAGACACACAAATCATCTTTTGTTCAATGTCTTTCAGTGTATGAGCTTTGCTATGGGCACTAAGGCCTTTCTTGCAAACAGTTAAAGATAGTGATAAATATACCATATTAGAAACAAATTTAACTAAAATACTGTTAAATCAGAGACCTGATGCAGAAACATAGGCATAAACAAGACAATCTATTACACTACCACAAATTCATATCCATAAAACATTCTTGACAAGTCAGTAATTTAGAAATTAACTTTAGCAAACCTGAAACAGTCTAAATATACTTTTAGCAAATGTTGTCAGGTACTGTACTCCCCCTTTGCAAGTTTTTTTTAAGATACTATATTTTTTTATGTAGTAGATTGATCTTTCATTTTACTTTCTATTTTACTTTCTATTTTTATACCTACCTACAGTCTTTTATGTTGATTAACATTGTGGTGTTTTTTATTATTTTAGCTACCTTGCCATACTGTTTATGAAGAAAGATTATTATGTTCTTCTTCATTGTTGTTGAATCTTAATTTACACATCAGGTCTTCAGTATTTAACAGTCTTAGCCAGACTCTGATATCACTCACTGTAAGTGAAAAATTTAATTACATCTGGATTCTGCTTTAGTTATTATCTATTTAAGCATTAGTTTGGGCCAGACTTATGGTCTTCCAACTCACACTGGGGAACCAGCTGCAGAAGAAACTTATCTCATGTCAGTATGAGATTATCTGAGTAAAAAAAAATAATTGCTTGACACAGGAATAAAATACACTCACAGTCTGACACTTATTCAGAGTTGCTGAAATCGATGAGGACAATTCAAGCCGCAGAGTAGCACTTAATAGGACTTATCCTCAGCAGCATGAATTGGCAGAGCTCCACTGACTTCAGTGGAGTTGTTGCCACATTACATCAGCTGAAGATCTGGACCAGTGAGTAAAAGGGTGACAGAAGTAAATGTTTTATTTTAGATCATTGGCACTGGAGCTTTTCAAATGAATCTTGCTTAGTTCTTGTGACAGATCAAAGACTTCAAAGAGAGTCTGCAATGAACATACAACCTTTTGTGTTTGGAACTGAAGAGAGAACAGGAATTATCTGATATGTGCCATTCCTACATTTCCGTAGAGAACAACAGTAATAAGGGACTGATAAAAATTAAACATGAACTTATTTTTCTCCAATACCATGACTGCAATACAACAGATATAAGAAATTAAACTTCTGAAAGCTTGAAAAGATGTGGAGTAATTCTTATTAAAGTGCCATTATGTAGGAGTGGGTTGGCTTTGTTTTGCTGCATAGTGATCTTGTGAAATAATATTCTTGTGGTACCATTCATCCAAAAAGATGACAAAAGACATCAGTATAGACGTGGTCTTGGAAATACAATTTTTTTGTGTTCTCCAGAACATTTCTGTGAAAATGTTTCTGAAACAGCTCATTACAGACTGTCCTATGCTGCATTCAGTCTGTTTGAAAACTAAACACTGATAATCATAAAAATGTATGTATACACCCTGCTGAAACCAAGTTGCTTTGGCATGCCAGGAAAGAGTAGTTTTCTGGAAAATGAAGGCTTTCCACCAATGGGGAAAAGAATTGTTTAGCAAAAGCAGCTGAAATCAACTGTGCCTGAAAAGTCTTTGAATCTAGCAGAGCTAGACTTCCTGTCATAAGACCATGTTGGGAAGACATATTGCTGGCAAACTGAGTGGGAGGAGGAGATTTTCCTCTTTCAGACTGACTGACTGAGACAAGTCTTTGAAATTTAAGCCCATGGAGTCTCAATACTAACCTAATATTCATGGCCTGCACCACCTGTCTACATATTAATTCTCTCTGCCCTCTTTTCCACTCTCCCCAACAGTTTAACTATGTTTTCCAAGGATAAACAAAGTAATAGTTTACGATTCCCAAAAGAGTTAGTGACAAAAGCTAGAGGTTTTCTACAGCCACAGTGGAAAATCTAGGAGTCCACATAACACCGGGTGACTGTTTTGTCCACAGTAACTATGTGGTCAAGTCTTTCAGAGCTCATGGCCATTTTGGAACATTTTTCATTTCAGAAAACTGGGAATAAGACAGAAAGGATAGAATTTAGTTTTAAGTGGGATTTCTTTCCCTCTGAAAGGAACTAATCTAATTACTGTGAGCCACTTTCTTCATAACTTTAAGCTACTTCCAATCTGCTGATCCAAAATGTTTGTATTCATTGAAAAAGGAATATAGAAGAAGAAACAATGACTTAAGATGTAGCCACGCTGCCAGTAAGAAGATGAATAGGAGGAATTCATGAAACACCAAGCATGTCAAGGACACATGAGGGTTTTTTTTTGTGTGTGTATGTTTTTATGTGTGTGTCCATGTTTCCTGATGTCTTTTTTCCATGCAGTTGTTCATCCTGAATACTTTTAAATATGCATTTAATTCCATCTCTACAGATGCTTAAGGAACACACAAACTGAAAAATATCTGAACCAAGATTACGATTTAATGCCTTCTTAGGATAAACACAGACCTCGACTATATACCTTTACGTGTCTGTTTCTATTCCTTCATGTATTCAGCAGAATCACTGAGATCTCAAGCACAAGAAAACATCACATGATCATGTTTAAATGCAGGTTTGCAGTATCGATTCTCAATTTTCATCCTCTTCTAGCGGTGGATATGCCGGAGAATTGTTTTGTTGATTTCTTCTCTTAGGTACTACACCATCAGTACTTCAAGTCCAGATTAATAACTTTTGTTAAAAAATAGATGTGTTTGTGAAGCTCTCAACATGTTTTGGAGCACTAAATAAATCATAGCTTCCCGTCTGGCAACAATCCCATGAAAGAGGATTTCTTGTTATTAGGAAAAAATGGCATACTTCAGGGCTAAGGTAGCTGTCTGTTTTGGGAAATTCTCAAAGTACTTTGGATTTTTTCTTTCTTTTTTTTTTTAAGATGTTGCTTGGAATTTCATATTTAACTCACATAATCTGATTAAATAGACTTTTTTTTTTCTTTGTCTATTTAAGTTACATCTCCACCTGAAGATTTTTCAATATGTTTACCTTATGTATTTTATTTATTTTATTTAGTTTCTATTATGTTAGGTTTCTTCAGCATTAAAGATTTAGCTGTCCTATTCATTGTGCACTGGTTTTAAATTATGCAGTTTATGAAAATATAAGCACACTTTAAACTGTCAATGCTTTTAACAAATTTTACTATTTTATTCCACTAATAATATGTTAGAGAGCTCCAGTGTAATCACAGAACTTTCTATAGCCTCCTAAAAACGTTTTGGATTCTACCTTCTAGTGGAAATTTAATGTTAATGAACAGATGACAATTTATCAGCATTAACAAGACACTGCTTTGTGAACACATCAGCAGCTCATCATTTTCTGTGATTGATGTACTAAAGCCAAAACACTGTACACTCTGGCAGGAAGACCACTGCATTTACAAAGGAGAACCATTTTCTTGCCATACTACAAAATATACAATTTAGAGCTCTTTGTTCTTTTGCAAGTTGCATTTCCACAATAACATGAAGAAACATATGGACACAGATGGGGTCAAATAATGAAATTTCCAGAAAAACTCAAACATTTCGAACTTTACTTCACCCATATGTATTTTCTGAATTATTTATGATAAAATAAAACATACCATCAGATCTTACACAGGTCTGTGACTGTTTAAAGTACTACTACCCACTTCTGCTAAGTCAGAAAGAACAATCTTCTGTTAGTGAGTTCATTGGTCTGGGTACTGGTAGTTAGAAGGTATTTGTATTATCCTAAAAAATTCTTCTTTGTTTTTTAACTTCTGAAGTTATTTTCTTGGGTCTCATGTTTTTAATGCACATCAGTGACTAAATGGGTGGAATCCAACAGAATCATCTATTGTCACTTATCATTCTCAAGTCAGAAGCATCAGTTCCCTAAACGAGGAACAGAGAGGAACCTGTTTCCAGGGCTCTATTACAGCACTTGAGATGAAATGTAGGCTTACTATGAAACTTCTGAATAACATGTAGAAGCAGTTCCAGACTGTGCAAGAAACACATGAACTCCTACTTACAGATCTAAGTTGTTCCTCAAAGAAAAAACATTTTAAAATCCTAAAAAATTTGCTAAAAATCACTGAAGTTAGGTGGTGTGAGTACTCCCTGAAACTTAAAAAGCCATTCAAATCTAATTATTTAAGACTTGGTTAAGGGATCAGATCTGCAGAAAGTTCACTAAAATTTGAACCGTCTTGCCATATCTTGCCCAATGCAACCTTATTATTCTCATTCTGAAAAATGCAGCCTTGTCCCTTTCATTTCCTTTCACAGTATTGCTTTGCATCTCTTTCTTTTGGCTTATTTAAATTATTTCATTTCTCTCTGTCTCTCAGATCAACCATTACTTACGTGTTTTCAGTTTCATATCCTACTCCTACTTTATCATCTTTCATTCATTACTGAGAGATTAACTTTCCCCACAGTCTGCCTGGAATCCTGTCTCTTTTCACCTCCTCAGCAGATGTCTCATCCAACATCTTCATTCTTTCCTTCATGCGGTCCATCATATTTGTATTTGAAAATCATTAAATTGACACCCTACAGGAAATATTATCCATCACGCTGCTAAATATTATGCATTACTTTTCCTCTCTTTCTGTTATCCTGGATGTATACCTAGATTTAAAGCTCTGTGGAGCAGTTACCGTCATTTCTGGTTGTTTCAGGAGAGTAGCTAACACAGTCAGTCCCATGAGCGGGAACTTTGTAGCATTCTTGAAATGTAAATACAGATTATAATAACAAGAATAATTAAAATATAATAGCACTAATAATAATATTTATACCAAGTTTCTGTTGCTTAAATCATAATAAAATTACATTGTTATATATGCTAGAAAAAAACTTCTTTACTCCATTTCATTACCTACACTCATTACAATTATTCTTAATTACATGAAAAGACGGAGCACAATTTCAGGGACCAAATGTTACCAAAAATATTATCCTCATAAGAGAGAAATCTGATGCTTCAAATATGAGTAATATTTTGATTTATATCTACCAGAAACTCTCTTTTGACTTTTTTTCTGCCTACTTGAGGAGCCTGATGAATTGGCTACTCAAGTCTTATCAAAATAAATGACTACAAAACTGACTGAACAGACACTACAATGCAATCTAATTAAATTTATTCCAGAACCAGGAGTTCATACTCGGAATTAGACTTTTGTCATTATAGGTCTCCATTTTTAATTCACTGAAAACATTTAGAACATGAGGCTGTTAGCTGAGCACTTCGGTTTGCTTCTTTCTGCTTAAAAAATATAACAAAAAATTTACATTTCCAGAAATGATAAATGAATCTGGTGAGAGACCATTATTCAACACATTTTTAAACAAATGTGATGTGTTATTTGACTGTGATATAGGACTGCTTTTTTAAGTTAGCATTATGGATTACATCAGTAAAATCTACATTATATGACATCTGAAAACTCTTTGTTGCATTGGATTTGAACAACACTTGGAGGGAGAGCTTTAGAGAGTGTTTTTGCTTGTTTTGAGGTCTTATTATCAGGATGGCACCTACGCTATAAAAAATTTAGTTAGGGCACAACAATTTTTTGTTGCAAATGACTGAATTCTGATAAACTTACTAGTAAGGAATCCTGCGAAATGCTAGGAGTATCTTTTTCACAGAGTCCTCACTATCAGATATGACAAATGCATCTTTAAAATCATGGCAAAGAGTGTCAAAGCCAGAGTCTGACAAAGCAACCACCTGTTGTCTGCCAGCTTAAAAAATGTAGCAACAAAACTTCATCTCTAGTGTAATGAAGAATAAACCTGGAAACACCCATTCACATTTTATTGAGACGGTTTATTGTATATGCAGTATTAAACTAGAACTCACTGTCACAGTGAGGTAATAGAAAATATTTCAAACATCTTGTCTAAATAAGCCTAGTATGAATTTTTCTATGCCATTCCTGTAGTGGTAAAATTGTATTTTACTGTAGTGATCTGCACATGAGGTCTAACTAAGATATTTTAGACTTAAAATGGTAAGAATATTTTGTCAAGCAGTCAGGAAAAAAAGGTGGGTTTTTTCAAATTGTAGGCATTTTCTTGTGTTTCAGTGAAACATTTTTTTTTCCAATTGCTTGAAGGTGTTAGAAGACAATTAAGTCTCAAAAAAAATGAAGTATTATTTTAGATAAGCTCTCATGAAAGAAGAATTGTTATCAAGCTCTAAGACCCAATTTTAGTTAATTACAGTTGAGTTACAGAAAAAAATAATAAATTATTTTACCATAGTCAAATTTCAGGACATGATGTGAAGAAGAAAATCTGAACAGTATTTCAAATTATTCATTCATTAACTAAATCCTGCCACGGTACTACTGATTTTATCAGTCAATGAATTCGAGATGTCTGCTGTGGCAGGAAGTAGAGGGACAGTATATTCTCTCTTCTGTAACTTGGTGGGAGAATAAGTTCTGCAAGATGGTATTAGTGCATCAGGAGAGGAAAGACATGGTTCCTTTTCAGCCTCTCATTAAGGACATCTCTGAAAACCATCAGCTTAAGAGCTAAGGAAAATGTGAAATCATATTGATTTAACTGTTTTTTTTTGAGGTATTTAACAGATGTGGAACATATCTTCCCATGGATACACACTACTTGAGGGTGATCAGTGGCATAATAATTATCAATATGATAAGAAGTCACTAGTAAAATGAGAGATTCCTGAAAATTTAATGCATAGACCACTCTGTAGACAGTAATAATGTCACTGTCTAGAATCTGCCCATGGTTTGCTGGTTTGGGTTTGTTTTGTTTTATTTTGTTTTGATTTATTTTGTTTTGTTTTTTAATCTGAGGGCTTTAACAATGCTATATAATAGAATTACTATTTTTTTATTTACTAACCTTTACTTATCTATTATGACATAGAATGGAAGATATTCACTGTTCTAAAACAATTCCACTTCTGCAGCTCAGGAGAGCCTTTCTTCATTGTCATTTTAAAAGCTAATGAACTAGTTCCGATAGTCGTGAAATGGAGTTAGAACCAGTGCTATAACCAACGACTTAATGATTTAATAGATGAAACAGTGGAAGGCAATGAAAGTACGCAGCAACTTCTCTTTCCTGGTAATGGCTCATTTAATGAAGCCAAACCAAGAATAACACTCTTGTCAGACACATCCATCCCACTGATAATCCCCAACGGTGCTCTGTCTACAGTTTTGAATTTAAGTTTCTGGGAAAAAAAATCACTGCAATCAGTCTGTAATATTGTATTGCAAGACATAAACGGTGCCTGCATAAAAAGGCATCACTGTGTGAATGCAAATGATTCCGGTTTTTTGTCCTCAGTAGTAGGATAATTTTAGAAAAATTTTTAATTAAATTAAAAAATAATCCCTGAAACAGATTACTTAAAATATATTGACAACATTTTATGGCTGCCAGAAAAACTCATTCTCTGTCATATTGTCTGTTATACAGATTGACAACTGCACAGGAATGTATGAGGAAGCTGTTTATACATTTCATCAGCATTCTTTCAACAACCCACACTGCTATTGGACATCTGAAATCTAAAAATATACATTGTGCATTTCTGAAAACCATACTGGTCTCATCCACTAGAAAAAAAAAAATGCTAATTTGTTACCATGGCAAACTTGCCTTAAGGCATATATTGCTGCCATTCCCCTGTGGCTCAGTTCTGCTTTTGCAGAATCTTAAGCAACGAGCTTTTACCAGTTATAGTGTATGTCTATCATTCCTTCCTGTCAGAAGGGGCGCAACTTCACTCAAACTAACAGACACCAAGTGCTTATACAATATATGTGTGAACTAGCCCCAAAGAGAAATCAAAATGAAATATGCACTGGCACACCTAACCCTCTAGGGAAGCAATTCCACTCGAAAGTAGCTCCTTCAGTGCCTACTGTGTAAGGTCATTACTTGAAAAAGTTTAGTTTTCTGGCTCTCAACCAGAGGGCGCTTTGAGGACACACATACACATCTTAAAAAAAAAAAATTCTTCACAATTTCCTTAAATTGTTATGTATTTTCATGTATTTTGGACACGACAGTAATCTGGATTGTGTTTCTTCTTTTTTGGAAGATTCAGAAAGCTGCACAGGAAAAGGTCACTGTCAAAACAGCATGTAAATGGGAACAGGCCTACCTCTTCATGTGCAGTGAATGTTTGAAGATTTTGCATTCAACTTGTCTATTTAGGACATAGGCTTTCTTCTCCTAGTCCTGTACTATGTTTGTATTAGCAGATAAGCATCTGTTCAGAAAAAGCTTTTGTGACTTCATTATCCATGCCTGTAAAAATTAATGATCCTTGGAATTTAAATCATTTTAACAAAAGTTAAGGAAACACCAATTTATGAGTGCTAAGAATTCGTAGTTGAGAACATTTCTATTTTCTGTTAAACGCTATCTGTAGAGACTACAATAGATAACAGAATAAGGGCTATGAATGTAGTCACATGTTTTCTAAAAAAATGAGGTTTCAAGTCAAGTGATTTCTGAGGATTCCACAATATTCCCCAAACGAACAGAATCCCTTCCAACTGAAAAGAGGAAGAAAAAAGCTTTCAAAATATTTTTCTATTTTCCTGCTTTCTAAATGTGAAAGTTCTAAATTTATAATACAGTTTGTATTAAAAAAAATAATTTTTCTTAATTTTTTGCTTTAAGGATACTCAAAGTAGGGTGTAATCGATGGCCTTGCTGGACTTGTCAATGCAAGACAAAAGACTTGCTCGGACTCAGGCGCCAAGAGACGAAGAGTTAACAAAGGGAGCAATTGACTTGTGCTTATCTTAGCAGACAGCAGTAAGGGGGGATAGCCCATCACTGTAACGTGGGGTGCAGCGGAGACCACGCAGCCAGAGATTGCTTCCGATAAGGAACAGATGGCCCCTGGAAGCGCATACCAAGATGCCCGCTCCATAGGCGTATCAAACGACTGAGTCCTGCTTCTGACAACATGACATTCCATGCCAAGAGCAAATCGACACATAATAATTGACTTAGTCCCACCTCACCAAAAGATTTTCAAACATATAAAAACTAGCACTTGAAAACTCTCTTTGGGAGGAGGAGCCAAGTGAGAACTTTACCTGATGGACGGGTAGATTGGCCTGAACCTCTCTTTCCCCCCCAAGAAGGGACGCCTTTTTGGTAAGAGTTGTGCCTCTGACTTTGTCAGACATATCCCTGGGAACACATTGTTAGCTAAAGTGCTAAGCCATTACTTTGAGCTCAACTTTTGCAGACAGTGCATTTATCAATGGCAATCCCGAATCTGTGATACCCGTCGCTTGAATAAATTACCTATTGTTTCAACTTTGTGAAACTGCTTCAGTGAAAGTCCTTGGAAGGGCTCTGACAGGAAAATGTTGAATCTGATAAGTGGCAACACACTTAACCCTTCAGACATAAACCGTTGACCAAGTCTGGGACTAGGATTGGATCCAGCAGCACCTAGACTCCTCTCTGAGCAAGAGTTTAGAATGCAAGGGGGTCTGCTCTGAACCTGGTGACTCAACGGGAGGGCTCTTCTTTTGCTGCTTATCAGACTCCCTTACCCCTTTTAACATGACATAGGGGAACCGGAAGGTAAAGAATAAAATAATTTAATCATTAATTAAACAGTGCTCAGATTTAATTTACATAGAGTTAATGCCTTGTTTTCCAATTGCCTTCCTGCAAGTTTTCCATAACTGTCACACAGTAAAGCATAACTATTCAAAACATCTGCATGTAAACTAAAAGCAAGACTTCAGTGAAGCACATATCAGAAAAAAAAAGCATCAGTTCTAACCTTATTAAAGGACAGTAGAACACCATTATTCCTTCAGGCTGGAACAAAATATTTATCAGCAACCTCAAACGTGATCTTATCATTCAGTATTTGCAAGTTATTTTCTCCATGACAGTGTAATTAAGTTTTTCAGATCATGGCACCATTCTTCTGAAGATGTTTTAGCATGGTTCTTTTGAAGTCAGAATTGTAATGTCAAATCAAGGGAAAGAGTCCTTTTACCTCCTCACAAGCTTTTTCTGCAATTTAATCATCTCAAATATTCTGTATTTCTGCCAGAAAAAACTTTTCTAGTCAGAGACCTGGGAACAATAAAAATAAGAAATGAGAGCTGGATGATGTATTTGATTTTTGTAGGCACTGAATGTGCTCCACAAATACTGGAAGGCTCTAGCAGTCTGTGAACCGTATACTTCATGAGATCTACTGCAGCCATGCTAGTCATTAAACAGATGAATAAAGGTATCGAACAAACGTTTGGACTAGAAAAGAATAAGTATACCTGGAGGTTATTGTTGACCGTTCCAGCATGTGAAACATTCTGAAATAAAAAAAATAGTCTCATACCACATCAAGAAGAAACAAAGAACTTCTGAAGAATTTTAAAGAAGAAGCAGCCACAGAAAAATACTTTACAAGGTGCCACAGTGCAGGGGCACTTACAAGATGTCCTGGTTTTGGTTAAAACAGATCCAGTTTTCTTTTAGTGAATCTTCCTTAAAGCTAAGTTCTTCTAAGTAACTGCATTTTTCTGAAGCTGGCTACATAATTTACAGACACTCTCTGCTCCACAGCTGATAGCACCTAATGTCTATAGTTATACTGAGCTAATGGTAGGAATAGAATGCAGAAAAAGGCACCTATTTATAATTATTACCATAGCAGCCAAGGTCACTGATAGATCTTTTAGGTTGTGCAAGTGAGGAGTCGTAAAGGGTCACACCTGCATGAAGGAGTCAACAGAACAGGTGACCCAATATTGACCTACATGGTATTCCATGCCATGAACATCATACTCAGTTTAAAGCTCGGGGATCATGAGGGTTTCACTGTCTTCGTTCATGGTCAGCTTCTGAAGAGGACCCTGCACATTGTTCTGCCTGCAATCCTGATCCAGATCCCGACCTGTGCATTCCTGAGTCGAGTTCCTGACGTGCAGAGAGAAACTTCACAACTCATGGAGAATTATAAAGCAGGTATGTTTATTGCGGCACCGGGTGCAACGGGGATCGCTCCCCCTAACTTGCACACCAAGTCACAAAGCATGCACATATTTATTACGAAGTTTATCTAAGTAGGCTGGAATATTATAATTATTTCTAGGAATAAGCATGATTATTACAATTATTTCTAGGAATTCATTATCATACTCTGCCCCTCTTTAGCGCTTACGCAGTGTCGTCTTGTGGTGGTCTGTGGGGGTCTTCTGGATGAAGGCTTGTAGTCCTCCTCGCTGTGTGCTTTCACCTTTGGCTCAAAAATTCCTGAGTTGTCTGTGTTAGCCATAGAACCAGTTTCAGCTAGAGAGTTGCTTCTTACAGACAATAAAGTTCTGGTTATCAGTCCTTGTTTCTCTTAGTTTGTCTCGCAAGCAGTCCTTGTTAGCTACATATGAGCTCACAGCAGTCCTTGTTAGCAAGGTTACAAAGAACAGAACTAAACTAAATGTCAGTGGTTAATTCTTACCTTAACATAGCTGCAAATCTATATAACAAAATTAAACTAAAGTTATAACAAAATCGAACTAAACGTCAATTTCCCACATCATTCCTGTCTACTGCTGAGGCCAGTCCGGGACTTCCTGGTGCTGCCTGGCAGCTGCTGGCAGGATGCCAGCACCGCCGGCACCCAATTCTGGGAAACTTGATATTAGTTTTTTTATATTTTGCATTATTTCTCTTATTATTTATATTATTAGCATTATTAGTGCTATTAGTAAAACTTTTTATATTCAATTTTAAGTCTCTCTCCCTTTTCCTCCTTTTCCCTTTCACTGGTGGGAGGGTGGGGATTAACAGAGAGTGTCTGCCACTCAGTTTATTGCTGCCCTGCTCTAAACAGTGACACAGGGCTACATAAGGCAGGGTAGAAGTACCTTCCTGGAATTATCATGTGTTTGACCTCTTGGAGGTACAGAGCTTGAACAGATGCGTGTTACTTTAAAAGTAATGCACTCTCACAGAAATCTTCACATTTAAGGACTTCTCGCTTTTTGACTTCAAATAATAGAAAAGTTCCTAACCAGCTACAGATAGATCACCTGCTTGATCTTCAAGACAGATTGTATAGTCTGCTTTCAAACGCTGTTTCCTTTGTTCTTTTGTACATTTCAGTGATGAGTTTCCTCACTTTCTTTGGAAAACTAGTCTACAAGTTACTAAATATTAGCTTTGCTAGATCTAGCTGACCTCTGTGCAAGATATAGAGGTATTACTTTTATAACATGCATATATTTAATTGTTTCTTGTGATCTGGAAAATGAATCACAAATGTACTTCATATATCAGCAAAGTATTATTGTGCAGTTTATATATAACTATACAGTCATTTATTTTTTTATACACATATACATGTATGCACACACGCAGAACCAGTGTTTTGCTTACTAGTTTGAAGTAGTCAGTTTAGTTTAGTTTTAGTTGCTTCAGTACAATTTGGTAAAGGTTTTGTTAAAATACTTACAAAGATGTGCTTCATCTGTAATGATACTTCCAAAATCTTTGATAGTGAACAATTATCACCATTTTCTAAATATTTGTTGTTTTATTTTATGAAGTAATCCATCAGACTATGTCCAAGAAGACTACGTCTTCATTCTAAGAGTGAATCTTTATGTTCAGTCATTTGGTAGGTGTAGGCTTTTACACAACAGAGTGAAGGAAAGGCATATAAGAAATACAGAGAACGAAAGAATGAAAATAGTGGGAGTGGAATCACCTAAAGATAAAAATATAAGCAGTTCTTGCAAGGTAAAATGGGAGATTTAAATTATATAGAGAAGAGAGAAGTTAAATATTTTCTAAATATTTTGTCCTCAGAAGAGTACTCACCTGTTGAGAATTTTTTTTTTAAAATTGAGTGTCCACCAAAAGGATTAAAGTACTTTCTCCTGTAGTGTGCTGAGATTCATGTCTGTACAAAGATGATTAAGAAGACCTTTTAGAAAATTGTATTTGCTAATCACATTAACTATGTTTTTACTGGAGGCAATCTAGATCTGCTGAAGAGGTGGGGAGAATCACAAAGACATCTCGTTATTTTCTGCCCAAAACTGTGTTCTACAACTTGTAAAAGCCCTCCCAATTGCAAAGGAATCTGCTAACTTCATGTTCATGGCCTCCACATAGTAATTTAAAAATAAGATAATATTGTATTTTCTTTTTCCTCGAGGTTTTACTTGAATGTCTTGAAGATGAGATAGTTGGAAAGGCTAAAGCACAGCTAGAGCTCAGTCTGGCCACTGGGTGAGGGGACTGAGTGCTCTCTCAGTAAGTTTACAGATGACACCAAATTTGGTGGGAGTGTCAGTCTGCTCAATGGTAGGAAGGCTCTGCAGAGATATCTGGACAGGCTGGATCAATCAGCAAGACCAATTGTATGAGATTGAACAGGGCCAAGTGCAGGGTCCTGCACATTGGTCACAATAACCCCAAGCAAAGCTACAGGCTTAGGGAAGAGTGGCTGGAAAGCTGCCTGGCGGAAAAGCAGCTGGTGCTGGTTTTGGTTGCTGGTTGACAGCAGGCTGAGTATGAACTGGCAGTGTGCCCAGGAGGTCAAGAAGGCCAACAGCATCCTGGCTTGTGTCAGGAATAGTGTGGCCAGCAGGAGTAGGGAGGGGATCATCCCCTGTACTTAGCATTGGTGAGGCTGCACCTTGAATACTATGTTCATCTTTGGACTGCTCAGTACATGAAGGACGATGAGGTGCTGGAGTGTATCCAGGAACGGCCAGAGAGGCTGGTGAAGGGTCTAGAGAACAAGTCTTATGAGGAGCAGCTGGGGGAACTGGGGTTGTTTAATTTGGAGAAGAGGAGGCTGAGAGAAGACCTTATGTCTCTCTACAGCTACCTGAAATGAGATCGTAGTGAGGTGCGTGTTGCTCTCTTCTCCAAAGTGATTAGTGATAGCACGAGAGGAAATGGCTTCAAGTTGCATCAGGGGAGGTTTAAGTTGGGTATTTGTAAAAATTTCTTTACTGAAAGAGTGGTCAAGCATTGAAACAGGCTTCACAAGGAAGTGGTTGAGTCACCATCCATGGGGTTGTTCAAAGAACATGTAGACATTGCACGTTGGGACATGGTTTAGTAGGCATGGTGCTGGTGGGTTGATAGTTGGACTTGATGATTTTAGAGGTCTTTTTCAACCTTAATGATTCTATGATTCTACAATTCTATGATATGTTAATGGTAAGGCAGTAGGTGAGAAGTAACAGGATCTTCTAGCCAACATCAAATACAGCAACAAGATCTTATATCTTAGTACTAACCCTGGAATATGGTGTGAAATCTTTCTTTATTTACTTTATAGTCTTGGAACATTACAAAAGCCTTTTACAAAGATGAAACCGGACTTCCTTACTGCAAGAGATTTTGTAGCCAAAAAATATATGTGTTGCAGGCAAAAATAAAGACCAGAAACATTTCTTTAAACATGCTTTTTTTTTTCCTATGAAAAGAAAATCTTTTATTTGAAACAGAGTATGTCTTGCTATAAAGGTACATTACTTCTGCAATTGTATTTCAACCTCTGTATTTTACTGTTTAGTGGAACTACTGAGGAAAAATCAACATCAAAAAAAGATAAAAGGTGAAATGAAAAAGCAAAAAGGAAAAAGGGAACATGATGAAAGAGAAAAGGGAAAGGAATTTATTTGTTACTGAGATGGGAATAAAAATGTCTTAGTCGAGACATGCTGGGCAAACTAAAGAGCAAGAAGGAACTGCACAGGCAGTGGAAGCTGGGACAAGTGTCTTAGGAAGAGTATAAGGACATTGCCCAGTTGTGTAGGGATGGGGTCAGGGGGAACAAGGCATGGATGGAGCTGAAATTGGAAAGGGATGCTAAGCATAATAAGCAGGGCTTCTACAGGTATGTCAGTCAGAAAAGGAAGATTAAATAAAGCATACGCCCCTGATGAACAAAAATGGAAAATTAGTATTAACAGAGAAGGAGAAGGCTAAGGTACTCAACAACAATTTTTGCCTCAGTCTTCACTGGCAACCTCTCTCCACACCCCTCCCGAGTCAATGAACCTTAAGGCAGGGATCAGAGGTGTAAAGGTCCTCCTAGTGTAAGGTAAGATCAGGTTTGTGACCATCTGAGGAACCTGAAAGTACAGAAGTGCATGGGACCTGTGAGATGCATCCCAGAGTCCTGAGGGAACTGGCTGATATAGTTGCCAAGCTATTCTGCATAGTATTTGAAAGGCCATGGCAGTCAGGCAAAGTCCCTGGTGACTGGAAGAAGGGAAACATTGCACCCATCTTAAAAATAGAAAGGAGGACCCTGGGAACTACCGACCCATCAGCCTCCTCTTTGTGCCTGGGAAGATCATGGAACAGATCCTCCTACAAGCTATGCTAAGCCACATGGAGGACAGGGAGGTGATTTGAGGCAGCCAGCATGGCTTCACCAAGGGCAAGTCCTGCCTAACCAGCCAGGTGACTTTCCATGGCAGAGTGACTGCATCAGTGGACAAGGGAAGAGCAGTGGATGTGATCCATCTGGACTTCTGTAAAGCCTTCGACACAGTCCCCCACAACATCCTTCTCTCTAAGTGGGGTAGATATGGATTTAATGGGTGGACTGTTCGGTGGATAAGGAATTGGTTGGAAGGTCACAGCCAGAGGGCAGTGGTCAAGGGCTCAATGTCCAGATGAAGACTGGTGACAAGTGGTGTCTCTGAGGGGTCCATACTGGGACCGATGTTGTTTAACATTTTCTTCAATGACATAGACATCAAGACCGAGTGCACCCTCAGCAAGTTTGCAGATGACACTAAACTGAGTGGGGTAGTTGACACACCAGAAAGACGGCATGCATTTCAGAGGGACCTGGACAAGCTGGAGAAATGGACCTGTGTGAACCTCATGAGGTTCAACCAGGCCAAATACGAGGTCCTTCACATGGGTCACAGCAACCCCCAGTGTCAATACAGGTTGAGGGATGCAGGAATTGAAAGCAGCCCTGTCGACAAGGATTTGGGTGTACTGGTGGATGAAAAGCTGGACATGAGCCACCAATGTGCACTTGCAGGCCAACTGTATCCTGGGCTGCAAGAAGAGAAGCATGTCCAGCAAGTCAAGGGAGGTGATTCTTCCCCTCTACTCTGCTCTGGTGAGACCCCACCTGGATTCCTGTGTCCAGCTTTGGAACCCTCAGCACAAGAAGGACATGGACCTATTAGAGCAGGTCCAGAGGAGTGGGACAAAAAATGATCTGAGGGCTGGACCACCACTCCTATAAGGAGAGGCAGCCTGGAGAAGAGAAGGCTGAGGGGAGACCAACATTCAAGGCCAGGCTGGACGGGGCTCTAAGAAACCTGGTCTATTTGAAGATATCCCTACTCACTGCAGGGAGATTGGGCTAGATGACCTCTAAATGTCCCTTCCAGTGCAAAGCATTCTATGATTCTATGAAATACTGAACAAATATTTTTTTAGTACTGAAAGAAGTGCTTGTGGGCCTACAAGGAAAAGCTGTGCTTTTGTAGTTTACAGTCTAGAACACAAAGCTGACAGTGGGAGCTCTTCGTGACAGTGTCTGCTCCTTGGACTGTTCATGCATTGAGGTGTTTAAGAAATCAGATTAAAGATAGGGGTTATCCAGTGAGAAATAGTCTTATTCCTCTCTGCTTGTTCTCCATCTGGGTCTATTGGTCTCAGATTCTTGGCGGCAGGGTGACCCCAGGTCAGTCTGAAGGACACAAGGTACCACCCTCCTCCCGGACTCTCACCCAGACTATTTTATAGACAGGTGTCTTGAAAAGACTCTTAGAAGGTAGGAAACAGGTATTTGGATCTTCTAAGGGTGGACAAGGCTTGAGTCCTCATATCTGCTGTGTCTTCAGCTACTCTAATAAAGAAAGTTGTTTTATCGTGGAAAGGTCACCAGTCTGCCCACCACCTCAGTACCATGCCTTTCTTCGGGAGGTTTCCTTGGAAAACCTCACTCTGTCTACTTTGCTTTTCTTTGGGAAAGACTCAGAGAGGCATCTTTTCACCAGTTTTGTTTTTCAGACTCATCTAAAGAGATATATTGTGTGCACAACCTAGGATATCTCGGTGTTTATTGCAAGTTCAAGATTCCAGTGGGGATCAAGTATGGGAGCTGAAGTCTGAGAATACTTCAGCCAAGTGCAAGGTCCTACACCTGGGTCAGGGTAATCGCCACTATCAATGCAGGCTGGGGGATGAAAGGATCGAGAGCATCTCTGCTGAGAGGGACTTGGGGGTACTGATAGACGAAAGGCTGGACATGAGCCGGCAATGTGTGCTGGCAGCCCAGACGGCCAACCGTGTCCTGGGCTGCATCAGGAAAAGCGTGGCCAGCAGGTCGAGAGAGGTGATTCTGCCCCTCTACTCTGCTCTGGTGAGACCTCACCTGGAGTACTGCGTTCAGCTCTGGAACCCTCAGCACAACAAGGACATGGAACTGTTGGAGCAGGTCCAAAGGAGGGCTACAAAAATGATCCGAGGGCTGGAGCACCTCTCCTACGAGGACAGGCTGAGAGAGTAGGGCTTGTTCAGCCTGGAGAAGAGAAGGCTGCACGGAGACCTGATTGCAGCATTTCAGTACTTAAAGGGAGCCTATAGGAAAGATGGGGACAATCTTTTTAGTAAAGACAGCAGTGACAGGACGAGGGGTAATGGTTTTAAACCAAAACAGGGTAGGTTTAGGCTGGATATAAGGAAGAAATTCTTTACAATGAGGGTGGTGAAACACTGGAGTGGGTTGCCCAGAGAGGTAGTGGAGGCCCCATCCCTGGAAACATTCAAGACCAGGTTGGACAGGGCTCTGAGCAACCTGATCTTGTTAGCGGTGTCCCTGCTTGCTGCGGGGGGGTTGGACTAGATGACCTCTAGGGGTCCCTTCCAACCCAAAACTTTCTATGATTCTATGACTCTAAGAGTAGATGGTTTCATTTCTCCCCATTTTGACATTTCACCTAGACTCCCTAATAGATCATGGTGAGAAGGAGAACTTCCAGAGCACAGTTTATCTTATTGTCATGTCAAATAACAGAATAGTTTTGATATAATATTATTTAAGAATGCTTGCTTCTTGCTATAAATAGCAAAGAGAGCCTAGAGTTGTTAGCTAAGATTTAGGCGCCTAACATTAGGGTGGACGGCTCCTGTAGGCCCTAAAATTTTCCTTTTGCTGTGGCTGGCTTTCAAGATATGTCAAATTTTACTTGAGCTAGATCATGCTTTTTAGGCCTTTTATGACCTGCTGGCTTTGTGTTCTAATTTTACAACATTTGGCAGTATTAATAAAGCTGGTCAGATCCCGTTGAAAGCCCATTTCTTTTTTTTCTTTATTTTTCCTATTATAATTCATATTGAAACTGCATTTTTAGTGGGAAGGTAAGTTTTAGTATATTGTATATAGTAATAGACTATAATTAAACCCTTCAGGAAACATTTAGAACCTAAATAAGGTAAATCTTTTAGAAGATAAATCCTGGACAACTAATTCCTTTGGGCTCTATCATTCACACAAAATCTTCTCCTCCAAATAGAACTGTCCCTCATCAGTGTTAATTAGGTAGTAACTGCACTCAAGAATACACTAGAAAATCAAAAGGGTTAAAGGTCTTTCTGACAACACTGAGAGATTAAAGCTGCTGGTGCTGGAAAGCAGGAAGTTTCATTTAAGCAGTTAAGAATGCTTTCTTTAGTCTGTCCATTTGTGATATTTCTGTACTCTTTCTTCCCTCATTACCAAGGTATCAGACTGCTTCAAATCCTCCATACATTTATTCAGTCAGCATGGTTGTGAGGTAGGAAACTCAGAAGAGCAATTAAAGGAGGATAAGAGTTCTGTGTTAAAGGTATGTAGGCAGCTAAAGATGAAGGTAAGTGCCTAGTGGGATTTTGAAAGCCACATGGGTTAGAATTATAGAAGGGCTTTGTGTCTGAGAGACGAGATATCTAAGCTGTTATTTTAGGTATTGCTAGCGAAAAGCAACTTGAAAGCACTGGTTTTTCAAGCTTCTTTTAAAGTGGATGCTACTTCTTTATTCTCTTTCTTTTCTTTTCTCTTTTCTTCTCTTCTCTTTCCCTGCTCTACTTTCTTCCTTTTCTTTTTTGCCTTGCTTTGCCTTTCCTTGCCTTCCTTTCCAGAAGTAGTCTCACTGCTGCTTTCCCTGTTTCCTACTCCAGCCACTGCTTCATGTAAAACAGCCCAATCACTTGCTCCTCAGCAGCAGCAGTTAAATAAACTGACTTTCCAGTGCTCTTCCGTGGGTCAAATAAGCATGATGACCATAGCTGTGGTGCTGACTCTATACCTTGAGCAAGTTTCTTACCCTGCATAAACCTGAGATAGATTTGATACCAGGTGTCTCAGAACAATGTCATTCTTAAACCTCCTGAAGTTTCACATACTAAGTATTTGATGTCAGTACAATTCCCTGAACTTTGTTTAGTTCATTGAACTTTTTAGTTATATTATCCATTTATGATTGTGTATTTGCTTCAGGGAAATGCTGCTGTGCATAATCTCACAGGTACGAATCAAGAGTAAAAATAATGCAAATATTTAAACAAGATCAAGGTATGAGAACTTACCTTGTGGATTATTAAACCTGTTTCATTGTAATATTTCTATCAGATGATTTTCCCTTTTCTAGCCATTTTTCTTCTTTCCCTGTTTAGTTGAAATGAAAATATACTCTTATCCTTGTCTGGCTGCTTTGAAATGGGTGGCTGATAATGAATTAATTTAGGTGATAACCTAACAGGTAATGCCATGGTGGATTCTCCAGTCAGCTCATGGTTCTTGTGAATCAAATACGTGATCACAGTCATGAAATTAATTTTTATTTAAGAAAATTAAAAACAGGTCCTGAAAGTTCAAATCCAGTCTTAAATCCCGTGGGTAGGGTTCTGATTAACCACTATGTCTGACTGATAATTATTCAAGAAAAATCTAATCAAATTTAATATTACAAGTACTATACTATGACAATTAATAATTATTTCTGGAATCAAAAGTAATGGGATTAAAATTAAAAGTATTCATTTCTTTATGCAGGGTTACTGGGATATGTATACATCCCACAAAAGTGTTTCACACTGAGATAAAATTTGTCACTACTTATGGATTATAAACACAAAAAATGGTCTTACTTACAGAAACTCTCATAAGGGTGCAAAATCAAATGCTTGAAGTTAAGGAAAAGCTTTAATCAAGCTTGCTGTGCAACACATTTTTTTTTTAATAACGTAGGTATATTGGAACACATTAGACAATTCCATTCCATGCTAACTCAGTTGAGTAATAATTATAGTGGTGGTAGTAGTAGTAATAATAATAACAATAATAATAGTATTTAAATGGTAAGAAATTATACAATTCTAGCAAAAATTCTGCTGTAAAGAATTATGTCTTTGTGGTCAGCTGCTTGTTTTATCTTTATTTTTTTTAATGTTTTTTCCCCCATTCCAATAAAATTTTGCTCTGAAATTTAATAACTTAACAAAACCAAATGTTAAAGAACTGCTCAGTTAAAAATTCAGGCTTCATTTGAGATTGAAAAAATTTTATTAATAAATACAGTCTATGTAAAAGAAGCTATCTTTAAGAACTTTTTTTTTTTTTTAAATGTCTACATTCCATTTATTTTGTCAGGAGTTAATAGTTATGTATCCTTTACAAGACAGTCTGTTTGATTCATGTTTTTTTTCAAACCCTTCTTCTCAAAACAATCTTAAAAGAAAAAGGAAGAACACACTGAAGACATTGAATAGGTTTCAAAAGCAGTCATTAGGGGAAAAAGATGTCTTCCTGAAAGTAATTTCTCTCCTTGGTATTGAAACACACACAAGTATGGACTTGGAAAAGTAAAGCTTTAGTTGTACAAAAATGTCTTCAGTTAGGAGAACAGGCTATAAAGTTTATTATTAGCAATTTTACATCACGTCATATCACCACTGTGTTATATTGATATTTGTTACGGTAAAAGAAAAGTCTCATCTCATTTCTTACTTTCAAATTATATTAAAGAATACCAGCTAACTCAACATGGTGCAAGACTAATAAGACATGATAGAAAGTTACTGTTATGAGTGTGATAGTGGCAGTTTAAAAGCCGGTGTGCCTGCAATTTTGGCGCAGCTACTGAAGGTGAAGGGCTCTGGAGCAGAGGCTCGCGCTGAGGGACCCTTTCTCCAGTGGCAAAACCGCAGCGGCGAGGCGGCAAAAAGCGCCAAGAGAGAGAGGAGACCCCAGCCCCCTCCCCCTGGCGGGAAGTGAGAGGTGCCAATGAGCGGCAGCTCTGACTCAGCGGGGGCGGAGTTCAGTGTGACAGCGGCCAAACCCCCTCACGGATAAGAGCAGTCCCCAGGGAGCGCAAGCCACCGGGAGCACGGGCGAACAGAGGCAGCAAACAGAGCCGCAAACAGAGCCGGCAAACAGAGCCGGCAAACAGAGGCGGCGCAGCAGCCCGGGAGCGGCGCAGCAGTTTGCGCGGCAGTTCGCGCAGGCAGGGCAAGTGGGGAAGGTGAGCGGGCAGGGTGCAGTTGCCCCTCCTGGCAACTCAAGTAGTGGGCAACGCCTATCCAGGAGATATTCTAGCCATGCTTACCACCCGTGGTAAAGCTCTAGCTAGAAGGAGTGTGTGGACCCAGACGGAGGCCCCACTCAAGAACGCAGGTGTCCAGGTCTCTGGCTGCAGGGAGTGCCTGAGCCTGGCGCTCGTACCGGCGGACAGCAGAGACAACTGCTGTGTTCGGTGCGAGCAGACGAATGACCTGCTCAGCCTGGTGGCAGAGCTGAAAGAGGAAGTGGAGAGGTTGAGGAGCATCCAGGAGTGTGAGAGAGAGATCGACCGGTGGAGCCGCTCCCTGCCCTCCCTGAGGCAGAGGCAGCAGGAGGCGGCTCCACAGAAAGCAGAGAACCCCCTACCCTCTTGCCACCGAGCAGAAAGAGGGGGCCTAAGAGAAGGGGGGGAATGGAAAAGGGTCCCTGCTCGGGGTGGCAAGCGAATCTCCCTCCGGCCTCCCTCATCTGCCCAGTTGCCCTTAAGCAACAGATATGGGGCTCTGGAATGTGACGGACCGGCCACAGAGGATGTTGGTGAAGGTGAAGCTCCATCCAGGGGGTTGCCTAGGACGAGTCAGACAGCCCCACGTATTACGACTGCCTCGACTAAGAAAAAAAGGAGGGTCATTGTCATAGGTGATTCCCTTCTGAGGGGAACAGAGGGCCCGATCTGCCGACCGGACCCATCCCACAGGGAAGTCTACTGCCTCCCTGGGGCCCGGGTTAGGGATGTTGCGAAGAAACTCTCTGGTCTGGTGCAGCCTTCTGATTATTACCCTCTCTTGGTAATGCAGGTTGGTGGGGACGAGATAGCAGAAAGAAGTCCCACGGCCATCAAAAGGGACTTCAGGGCACTGGGGCGACTGGTTGAGGGATCAGGGGCGCAGGTGGTGTTTTCCTCCATCCCATCAGTGGCAGGGAACAGCACTGAAAGGAGCAGGAAAACTCACCTGGTTAACAGGTGGCTCAGGGACTGGTACCATCAGTCAAATTTTGGCTTCTTTGATCATGGGGAGGTGTACACAGCACCGGGCCTGCTGGCGACAGGTGGAACTCAGCTATCTCAAAGGGGAAAAAGGATTCTTGGCCACGAGCTGGCGGGGTTCATTGAGAGGGCTTTAAACTAGGTTCGAAGGGGAAGGGGACATCGCCCATCTCACTAGGGATGAGCCCAGGCTTGGTGTGCCAGGGTCAGGGGTGAGATTGACAGCCCAGCTCGTGTGTCTATACAAACGCACGTAGTAGCATGTGCAACAAACAGGAGGAGCTGGAAGCCATTATACAGCAGGACGTCTACGACTTGGTCGCCATCACAGAAACGTGGTGGGACAACTTGCATGACTGGCATGCTGTCATGGATGGCTACAGACACTTTAGGAAAGACAGGCCAAGAAGGAGAGGTGGGGGAGTTGCTCTATATGTGAGGGAGCAACTGGAATGCATTGAGCTTGGCCTGGGGGCAAATGAGGAACAAGTTGAGAGCTTGTGGGTTAGAATTAAGGGACAAGCTCATAAGAGTGACATTACTGTGGGTGTGTACTACAGGCCACCTGACCAGGAGGAGGAAGTTGATGAGGCCTTCTACAAGCAGCTGCAAGCAGCCTAACAGTCACAGGACCTGGTTCTCGTGGGGGACTTCAACCACCCTGACATCAGCTGGGAAGACCACACAGATATGTATTCGCAACCCAGGAGGTTCCTACAGAGCACTGATGATAACTTTCTGATGCAAGTGGTGGAGGAACCAACAAGGAAAGGCGTGCTGCTGGACCTTGTGTTAACAAACAAGGAGGGACTGGTGGAGGATGTGAAGGTCAGAGGTAGACTCGGCTGCAGTGACCGTGAAATGGTCGAGTTCAGGATCCTGTGTGGAGGAAGCAGGGCGATAAGCAGGATCAAAACCTTGGACCTCAGGAGGGCTAACTTTGCCCTCTTCAAGGAGCTACTGGGGTGAATCTCCTGGGACTGGGCTCTCAAAGGCAGGGGGGTCCAAGAGTGCTGGTCGCTCTTTAAACTTCGCTTCCTCCATGCTCAGGAGTGGTGTTTCCCCCTGAGAAGAAATCGAGCAAAGGAGGCAGGAGATCTGCGTGGTTAAACAAGGAGCTTCTAGCGGAGCTCAGGTGGAAGAGAAAGGTCCATGGAATGTGGAAAGAGGGGCAGGCCACTTGGGAAGAGTACAGGAATGTGGTCAGAGCGTGCAGCGATGCTATGAGGAAGGCCAAAGCCCACCTGGAATTGAAGCTGGCAAGGCATGTCAAAAACAACAAGGGCTTCTTCAACTACATCAGCAGCAAAATGAAGGCTAGGGACAATGTGGGCCTGCTGCTGAATGAGGTGGGTGTCCTGGTGACGGAGGATGCAGAGAAGGCAGAGCTACTGAATGCCTTCTTTGCTTCAGTCTTCAGTGCCAAGGCAGGCCCTCAGGAATCCCAGGCCCCGGCGGTAAGAGAGGAAGCCTATAGAGAGTATGACTTTCCCTTGGTCGAGGAGAACTGTGTGAGGGATCGCTTAAGCGATATGGACACTCACAAATCCATGGGCCCCGATGGAATGCACCCACGAGTGCTGAGGGAGCTGGTGGATGTCATTGCTGAGACACTCTCCATCATCTTTGAGAGGTCCTGGAGGACAGGAGAGGTGGCCGAGGACTGGAGAAAGGCCAATGTCACTCCAATCTTCAAAAAGGTCAAGAAGGAGGACCCAGGGAACTACAGGCCGGTCATCCTCACCTCCATCCCGGGAAAGGTGATGGAGCAGCTTATCCTGGAGGTCATCAACAAGCAAGTGAAGGAAAAGAACGTTATCACGAGTAGTCAGCATGGATTCACCAAGGGGAATTCATGCCTGACCAATCTAATAGCTTTCTACAATGACATGACTGGCTGGGTAGAGGAGGGGAGAGCCATGGATGTTGTCTACCTTGACTTCAGCAAGGCTTTCGACACAGTCTCCCATAATATCCTCCTAGGGAAGCTGAGGAAGTGTGGGCTGGATGAGTGGTCGGTGAGGTGGATTGAGAACTAGCTGAATGGCAGAACTCAGAGGGTTGTCATCAGCGGCACTGAGTCTAGTCGGAGGCCGGTAACCAGTGGTGTCCCCCAGGGGTCAGTACTGGGCCCAGTCTTATTCAACTTCTTCATCAACGACCTGGATGAAGAGTTAGAATGTACCCTCAGCAAGTTTCCTTATGACACCAAACTGGGAGGTGTGGTAGATACACCAGAAGGCTGTGCTGCCATTCAGCGTGACCTGGATAGGCTGGAAAGTTGGGCAGAGAGGAACCTGATGAGGTTCAACAAAGGCAAATGCAGGGTCCTGCGCCTGGGGAGGAACAACCCCATGCACCAGTACAGGCTTGGGGTGGACTTGCTGGAGAGCAGCTCTGTGGAGAGGGACCTGGGTGTCCTGGTGGACGACAGGTTGACCATGAGGCAGCAGTGTGCCCTGGCTTCCAAGAAGGCCAATGGCATTCTGGGATTCATTAGGAAGAGTGTGGCCAGCAGGTCGAGGGAGGTTCTCCTTGCCCTCTACACTGCCTGGTGAGGCCTCATCTGGAGTACTGTGTCCAGTTCTGGACTCCCCACTTCAAGAAAGATGAAGAGCTACTGGAGAGAGTCCAGCGGAGGGCTACGAGGACGGTGAGGGGACTGGAACATCTCCCCTACGAGGAGAGGCTGAGGGAGCTGGGCTTGTTCAGCCTGAAGAAGAGAAGGCTGAGAGGGAACCTAATAAATGTTCATAAATATCTTCAGAGGGGTTGTCAGGAGAATGCGACCAGACTCTTTTTGGTGGTGCTCAGCAACAGGACAAGGGGCAATGGGCACAAACTGAAGCATAGGAAGTTCCATCTGAACATGAGGAAGAATTTCTTCCCTCTGAGGGTGACGGAGCACTGGAACAGGGTGCCCAGGGAGGTTGTGGAGTCTCCTTCTCTGGAGATATTCAGTGCCTGCCTGGACAAGTTCCTGTGCAACCTGCTGTAGGTGACCCTGCTTCGGCAGGGTGGTTGGACTAGATTACCCACAGTGGTCCCTTCCAACCCCTACCATTCTGTGATTCTGTGATAAGACTTTCATATCACATTATCCCAAGAATTCCACCACTTCATGTTTTGTTGACACTCAACACTGTCACTGGGTATCCATTTTCACTACATTTTTCTATTACATGGGGAAATAATCGTGCAAAACTAGGTATAATTTGGCTGACAAGTAAGCACTCCCTTAGACTACCGTGGTCTATATACCGACAAACACAAAACTTTAAGGCAGAGGAACTTGATTGTTGCAGAGTCCAGTCTCTATCAATCTGTTCTTTAATATTTTATACTCCAAGCAGTGCTTTGGAACCAAAGTTCCATTTTCTCAGCAAGGGCAAAGCTGGTATCTGTCTCAGAACTAATTTTTCACAAGTACGATGGGATGTAAGAGGTGAAGAGGAAATGCCAGAAAAGGATCTAAGTCCTTCATATTCTGCCCCACCTTCTGAAGCATGTGTATCAAGCTAGAATGTACCAATTCAAGTGCATCCTTAAATTTCAGTACATAAGTATTATTAGGATATGATGACTCCCATGGTCATTTCATTATCATTTTCCAAATAACACTTCCAAGATAAGACTCATTCAGAGCTCAAAGGAGACACGGGTTCCACAGTCTGTTATGCTCTGCATGTTCTTATGGGGAAAAAGGAAACACATCTTACTGACATGCTGTTAGTAAAACTGAAATCCTAACAGTCTAATTGAAGAAACATTATTAATTTAAATGTGATTGTGTGGTCTGAATAGTAATGGCTTCTGACAGCACATTGTAAAACAAAGCTTTATTAAGGCAGTAAGAAAGATGAGAAATAATGTGCCCATATGGTGACTCACTGTAGAAGACCGCTACAAAATGGTTTTGTCTCGACATTGCCATTGTCATCTCTTCCTGGCCTCTGGAAAGAAGCTGCCACAACGACCTGCAGGAAAGCGCTAGCGCACAGAGTAGGCCGTGGACGGGCAAGAATGGACTTGTCTAAGAGGGCAGCACACATGGCAGGAACTGCACGTATGCGGACATGCTCTGCGCATGCGCTAATGCCCCTATAAAAGGGCAGCATATGCTCCTTGCCGCCCTCTTGCTCTTCTCCTCGCCGCCTGGGTGTTGGGCTCCGCCCTTGCCAGGGCCTCCATGCCTGCACAGAGACTGAGCCGACCGGACATCACTGGACATCGTCGAATCTGTGGTGGTGGTAACTGATCCTCCCCCCCTGCACTTCTTGTCCTCGCCCAATGGGGTTTTTCCGACTTTACTCTTTTTTTTTTCTGTCTTGTCTTCTCCCCCCACCCTCCGCTGCCGTCCCTGCCAGACCTCCGATTCCCGGTTCACCAAAAATAAAGTTTACAAGGTTGGACGGCATATGACTGCATTTGCATCTTAATCTCGTCTCCTGGGATCGCATCGAAACCTCGCATCGAAACCTCCCCGATATTGGATCGGGACACTCACCCAATCACTGAGAGAAAACATGGCATCGTAAGGCATGCCACGGCTCCGCTGGACAGCCAGGGACACTTGGTGTCTGGGCCATCTGTCAGCAACAGCCAGTCATGCAAACACCTTTTGAACGGGGGTAAGAGTCGTGTCACCCCTTGAATTCAGCAATTGCAGTGTGATTTGAAAAGATCCTACCTTACATGAATAGTATGGGTGGCATCCTGCCTACATTGCCCATGTGGGTAAGAGGGCAAGGTGTTGACAGTCTGTCTATGATGCCAATATTGGTCAAGAGCAGCATGTCAGCAGTCTGTCTATGCTGCTGATATGGATGTCAAATTATTAAAAGATAAACAAAGCAAAAGCAAACCAAATAAACCTACTAGAGAAAAAAGATATTAAGAAGGTGGTACTGAGGAATGGAAGTCAGTCAATGGTGGTTATAACACAGTCAAAGAGGATTTTCTAGTGTTAAAATTGCTTAACATTTCAAATAGCAATACCTTGTACCTGACTAGTTCATTTGAAAGCAGAATGGACATGCTTCAAGAAATATGCTCACAGCAAATAAACTGTCAGCTAAATGGCATAATTCTTGCAGGGAACTGGACTCTGAATGGAAAGAATGTGAAGTTCTGTTACTAAAAGCTGTTTTTGTCATCTTGTACATATATAATCTAGAGCTTCGTTGGAAACCACAGAGCAAAATGAAAGCATTTCCTACTGATTTCCTTGGGAATTAGTAAATGCCATATGTATTTCTGTATAATGACAAGAGGTGACACAGCTGAATGTATTTGAATAATTAATTGTTTTAAAAAAATGTGACAGATAATACCTTTCCATGTATTAAATGCAATGCTGTAGCTTTTTGGTTCAGGGTGCTTCCCACTTCATACTATAGTCATTACAATGTTAAGAAAAGTAAGTTAATTTTCTGTAGCTAAAGGCTCATAAAACCATGCAACTTATTGTTTATATTCTTGCCATGTTCCTTCCTGAGTGATCTCCTCATTAAGATTATTGCTGTGGTTTATAATCATAAAGTCACTCTTAATTCTAAATTGTCCTTTAAAGCTGCCAATGAGGAACTGTCACTGCATTATCTTTGAAACATTTATCATCTATCAACCTGATTATTGCTGCAGGACGATGGAAGCGAGATACACAGTTTTGCTGTTTCCTTCTTGGATTTAGGTTTTTTCTTCTGCTCATTTTGGTTTTGGCAACTGTTTATTTCATAGCCTTAAATTTAATTTATCATACATTTGCTGCTTGCTAGGGTGTGAACAAATTCTGGGACCGCCTATCACAATTTGGCTCTGTTAAATGGATGATGATGAATAAATAGGTTGGAAGAAGTGTCATTTGACTTCAGACTGTATCTGCTGGCACTTTTTTGCTACTATTTACAAATTTGTTACAGAAGGGAAGGAAGAAAAATTTACTGACAATAAAAAAGACAGAAAAAGAAATTTTATTTCTTGCCGATTCTTCACAAGTTCCCAATGTTGGCACCAACCCTGTTGCATTGCTTGAATTTTGCTGTAATTTAAATACGTTCTTTAATAGTCACGTCTTTATGAAGGTACTCATTGTCCCTTGTATACAAAGAGGACTCAGGATCTGCCTCTAAAGCGGTTACTTGCTGAAGCTTTAACTGTTAAAACCTGTTTTGTACAGTTCTAAATTGCATTTTCACTTTGTCTGTTGTTGATAAATTTCTCAGAATAGCTTCTTCTCTGCATGTAAATAATCAGGCAGGTTTTTCCAGCACAGAAGGTGCTTGCAGCATTCTGTTTTATTACTCACTAGTGCTCAGACAAATATCAGAGTCTTCCTGGTCAATCAAACACGATGACTTCTACTGCTGAGCTCTATATCTACAAAATTAAATGCAAAAGTTTGTCTCCCTTCTACAGCGTTAAACTGAAGCTATCAGACATTTCTAGCACTCACCCAAACACTCAGATCTCTGAAGAGATCTAGATGGCAAAAACCTCACTAGCTCTCAGGAATATTATCTTCCCTATTAAGTTAAGGAAGAGTACTTGCAGTGAAGGCAACTTGACCTTGATCACATGATCAAAGAAAAACATGGGCTGGAGGGGCTGTCATACAATTCAGTCCCCCAATCAGCTCAAGAGCCCTCTGCCAGACTATCTCCATTCTGTCAAAGCATCTTTTATACTGTAGACTCAAAAATGCAGGAGCTCAGTGTTCCTGGTGCAGCCTTATCAGTGCTGAGAAGGGGGGATAATAATTTTCCCCAGTACGCTGGCTTTGCCCTTGCAGCCCCGTACACAGACAGGTACGCAGCTAGCCTTCACCACTGTTGACTCATTTCCAACATGCTGTCCCCTGGGAACCCCAGGTTCTTTTCTACAGAGCTGCTTTCTTATCCAGGCAGTTCCTAGCTTATACTGAAGCATGGCTTCTGATGTCTCAGGTGCAGAACTTTGAATATGCCTTTGCTGAGATTCATGAGTAATCTCACAGGCCCATTTGTGCAGGCCATCAAAGTATCTCTGAATGGCAGTCCTGTCCTCAGCATATCCCTGTGTGGTTTTTCTCCAGTTTCCAAAGAGTGCATTCTGGCCTGTCAACCCGATCACCGATGATGCCTTTAAACAGCATCCATCCTTTATTGTCACTTGAGTAACTCTTCTTGTTAACAAACAGCTGGCTGGTCTTTTCACTGTTGACCCCTACCTTTTCAGCCTGATGATCCAGTCAGTTTTCCACTCAATCAGTCCACATCTCTCTAACTTCACAACAAGGATGTCAAAGTAAACAAATAACCACTGCTCTCCTCTCACTCACAGAGCCAGGTACTTCAGCTGTAAAGGAACAGCCAGAGTGGGGCTGTGTCATGGTTTAACCCAGCAGCCAGCAGCTGAGACCATGCAGCTGCTCCCTCACTCCTCCCTCCCACAGGGGAATGGGGAGGAGAATGGACAAAAAGTAAAACTCATGTGTTGAGATAAAGACAGTTTAATAAGACAACAAAGGAAATAATAATAATGATAATAATGAATATGAATATGCAAAAAAAGCTATAAACAATATAATTTTTCTCACCGTCTGATGACAGGTTGCGCAGTCCCCAAGCAGTGATCAAGGAACTTGTGGATTTTGCCGAACTCACGGATTTCATAGAATTCACTGAACTCAAAGAAAAAAGACCAAACTCACAGAAAAATTGGAACTCACGGCAAAGAGAGTTCCTGCCCCCCCGCCAACTCCCATTCATAAACTGAGCATGACATCTATGGTATGGAATATTTCCACTGGCCAGCTTGGGTTAGCTGTCTGGTTATGCTCCCTCCCAGCGCTTGTACACCTGCTCATTAGCTGGATATGGGAAACTGAAAAAAAGTCCTTGATTTCATAGCAACAACTGAAAATATCAGTGTTACCAACATTCTTCTCACAGAAACAAAAATGTAACAGCTACTGGGAGGAAAATTAACTCTGTCCCAGCTGAAATTAGGACAACCTCCTAGCAGATATGTTTGCTAAAGTACTCTATGAGAGTCAAAAACTGTAATTGTGAGGCTCTTTCCAGTTGCTTTAAAAAGAATTTCTTTACTTCTCCTTCCTGACTGGGCTGTCTGTAGCAGTCGCCCACCATGCATGACACCCCACCACCCTAGCTTTTTTGGTTTCTTAACTGACCCTGACAAATAAAATTTCCAAAGGACTGTTGCCAGTTCCATAGCAGATCTCTATGAAGGATCTGTAACCCTCTGCAGCAGATTTCCAGCCAAGCAAGCTACCCCATCTCATCTCTAATTCCAATAATGCATGGCTCTCGGACTTCACACAGACTTCCAGACTCTTTCTCCCATTCCTTTCATTTATTTCCTAGGATCTTTGAGATTTTGTATCCTTAATATACCCAGGTCCCCAAGCATCCAGCCTTCTTACAGGGAGTATGAGAATCTTATCCATTCTCTTGCTGCATGAGTACTTCTGCACAAAACCTTATCCAAAAAATTCTGCAATCTCCCTATAGATAAGCAAAAACTGGTTTGTCTTCCGTTTTAATGTACTTTGTGTGTGTTATGTGTTATTTGCATGAATGTGAGTGAAGAAGTGAATAAAAATGGGATGCTTTCACATAAATGAATTCACCTAAATTTTACTTTAAATACTAGTTTTAAGCAGTTAGAAGACTGCATCTGTCATCCTCTGTGTTGTGAGGAAATCCAAAATTTCCCACTTCACTGAATTTTCGTACTTCACCTCTGTGGAAAACCGTAAATAAACAAGAAGTTATTTTCTCTTCATGTCCAGTGAGTGGCCAACTGTAGGATATGGTTGGACATTTCCCTCTAGGGTAGAGGGTGGGACATTTCATGTGCAGTGGACAACCTACATTTGTATGAAACTGTAAGAACTGCTGAATGATCCAAATGCCAGCTAGCTACAGCTCTTGTTGTGAATGCATTATGGAGAGATGTGTATCCAATCTGGATGTGGCAAGGACTTTTAGGTCTGGAATAGTACTCTGGAAATGTAAACATGTTGGCCTGGGAACAGAGAAGCTAGAAGCTGAAGCTTAGAGAAATGATCCATTCTTGTTTTAAACCGTAACAACATTCTTGAGAATTAATCACTGAAGTTCACAGAATCACAGAATCACAGAATGTTAGGAGTTGGAAGGGACCACTGTGGGTCATCTAGTCCAACCACCCTGCCAAAGCAGGGTCACCTACAGCAGGCTGCACAGGACAGCGTCTAGGCGGATCTTGAATATCTCCAGAGAGGGAAACTCCACAACCTCCCTGGGCACCCTGTTCCAGTGCTCCTTCACCCTCAGAGTGAAGAAGTTCTTCCTCATGTTCAGATGGAACTTCCTATGCTTCAGTTTGTGCCCATTTCCCCTTGTCCTGTCACTGGGCACCACTGAAAAGAGTCTGGCCCCATCCTCCTGACACACACCCTTCAGATATTTATAAACATTTATTAGGTCCCCTCGCAGCCTTCTCTTCTCCAGGCTGAACAAGCCCAGCTCCCTCATCCTTTCCTCATAGGAGAGATGTTCCAGTCCCCTCATGATCCTCGTAGCCCTCCACTGCACTCTCTCCAGTAGCTCCTCATCTGTCTTGAAGTGGGGAACCCAGAACTGGACACAGTACTCCAGATGGGGCCTCCCAAGGGCAATGTAGAGGGCAAGGAGAACCTTCCTCGACCTGCTGGCCACACTCCTCCTAATGCATCCCAGGATCCCATTGGCTTTCTTGGTAGCCAGGGCACACTGCTGGCTCATGGTCAACCTGTCGTCCACCAGGACACCCAGGTCTCTCTCCACAGAGCTGCTCTCCAGCATGAGCTTCATTTTACACTGTGTCTAGCACAGTCCATACTGGACAAAATAATATCTAAAACCTGACCTCTTTTTGACACAAAAATATATTTTGTCTTTAATTTTCCAGCAAGAAAACATTATGTTTGGGCATTAAGTTATAGTCTATTTCCAAGAATATTGGGAATATATTAGATATTAAAATCACAGTCTTCACCAATCTTAATAGTCAAATGAATAAAAAGCAATTGCATTACATAATTCTTCCCACATGTAAATATAAAAAAAATCTGAATCAGTTATAGGCATCTAATCTCATTGCCTTTTTATCCTGTAGGTGTGATCTTCAAGAGACTGAAGTTTGAAATTCATAAACCAGCTGACAGTTTGCTTTAAAAACTTACCCAATTATATCTGGTTTGTTCTGCAGACAATTATGCTTGAACAATGAAATATATCACCTGATACAAAAGCAGAAGTGTGTATTGCATTCATGGCCTGTTAGATAACCCATGTCATACAGAAATAATCACCAATATCTAAAATACATGAAAAAAAAATCACAAAAATGGCTAGTTCTCATCAAGGTTCCAGTGTCTGAGGGTGAAAATCTTGTTGCATTTACCTTGCTTTTACAGTAATACCACTTCACTGACTTCACTGAAGATTTTTTTTTACCATTCTGTAAACTTGTGTAAGAGAGAGGATATTTATGCCTCTTATATCTATTCTGCGTATGAATATTTTCCAATTGCGAAAAGGGCTGAAAATTGATCCTTTATGTTAATGCCAGTGTCTCACAATGAAAAAAATCTTGTCAGTTTAAAGCTTCCAAACAGTAGAAAAGTGTGGGAAATCACTTTTAAACTCTGAAAATTTAAAGAATCAAAGTGAAATACAACTGCATAACTTTCGAATGTCTAAAAAAATCTGAAACATAGTGGAAAAAAAAGCAGGAAAAACAAGAAAAAACAGTCTGCTAGTCACCTTATCCACAATTTCAATATATATCTTTTACAGTTTCAATGTGTATCTTTTCTGCTAGTTTGACAGTGGATATTTATGTGTGTTATCGCGAATTCAGCTGTAAGAAGACACCCACGTATTTTCATTAATGGGGCTATTGGTATGCACTGGGGTAAAGTGGACAAAACACTGAACTGGCAGGGTTAGTGGAGAGTGTGTAGCAGAAAAAGTTGTCACCAGCCTAAGTAAATAGGCTATGTCTACCAAATAAACTGGCTAAAACTCTACTTGCAAAATAACTTACTAATTATTACTACTATTTCTATTACTATTATTGTTACTATTACTGTTATTTTTTAAGTGTTGGAGCAACACTGAGAATTACCAAAATGAAGTACTGTCTCATTTAGCTAATTAGTTTTACTGAGGTTCTATCTCACTGACAAAAAGGACTTGAGTCCATATCTCTGGCCATTAGGTGACTGAGATACCTTCAGTTTATTTGCTTGTCAAAAGTTCCATGCTTCAAATAAGAATTTTTCCTGAAAAAATATTATTGGAATTTATTGATGTCTGAAAATGCTTTTTACCAACAGAACAATTTTTATCAAAGAAAATAAGAGTTTCTGTTGAAATGTTGTTAATCACTGTAGCTTAAATCTTCAGGTTACTTATGAATAAATAAATAAATAAATAAATAAATAAATAAATAAATAAACAAACAAACAAATACCTCAGAGATTTGCAGATAAAAACTCAAAGAGGATACCCCTGAAGCTGAATAATTTTGAGTTATCTTTGCATGAACCTGTATGAGCAGACCCAAAAATCTGGAAGAAAGACCTATGTAGGACAGCAGCATTCTAGAAAAGGCTGTTCAAGTCATTCAGCAGCGCCTGTGGTTCCAGTAATGCCCGTGGCACTTCTTTTCTTCTGTTGTTACTGTTTTAAGGTTAGGTCTCACTCTCTGTTTCTTTTAATCCAGTCCCAGTAGCATCTTGTTCAAATATCCTTCTGGAAGAAGAAGGACTGCTTACTGCAGTCTCCGACTTTGGAGAAACACAAATAGAAAGACTGTGTTAAGAGTCCTATCACTCAGCAACAACCTCCTCTGAAATGTCAGTAAGACACAGAGACAAGTGCGTTGAGGCCACTTGGAGGGAAACTCTTACTAGGACATGACTTCTTGCATTTCATGTCTCCATTGCAACCTATCCCACAATGCTTGTTCAATTACCACCATTACACTAGCGTCAAACTGGGCTTCAATGACAGTGTCTTACTGTTAACCAGGTTCCAAAAGTATCCTACATGTGTGAAAAAGCTATGGTTTGCCAAACTTTTGATGAAACAGACCTCACAGTAATTATAGTGTGAGAAGTACAGTTATTGTGCTAGAGGAAATAAAATCAACGTCTGAGATTTCTTTGTTGCTTTTTTCATCAAATAAGTCTGACAGTAAGAAAAAAAAAATGGCCAGTTAAGATGGAACTGGGGTTGAGATCTTGTCCCTGCTATAACTTTGTTCCGTGGAGGTTTTGTTTCATCTGTCTGGATTCCTATTTCCAAAAAAAGAGAATTTCAACTTAAGACCCTAATCACCATGGGAATGCTAAGCTAACCAGCTAGAATATTTATAAAGAACAAAGGGTCAAGTTTTCTTCTGATTTAACATGACTGACTGCTGAGAGTAGGCCTCCAAAATGCATATCCCATGCATTTTCTTGCAATATTGACAAAGGATTGTGATGTAAAATTGAGGAGAGGCAATATCAAATGACCTAATTTGTCAACTATTTATTGCTGTGGGATATCCTTGACAGCAGACTGGGAATATATGGGATTAATATAGGAAGCAGATGCACGACCACCCTCACCCCCATCCCCCCCCCCCTCCCAAGTTATTTTCTGTGATACATTTTATTGGAATTCACATCAGAGCCATCACAATAGTAATCCATAACACACAATGTGCTGCTGCTGAAGCCCATGACTGGAGACTGCATCAATAGCTTGTTACATGAGCCTTCGGTGCTCACTCACCCTGCTAGCATGAAAATGAGAACTGTGGGGTGAATCCTAATAGCTTCAGTCAGGCCTCTTAGAATGAGTGTTTCTATGACTGCTTTGGCTTCTCATTTATCCTTGCTATCACTACCTATTCATCTCCCTCTTGGCTTTGAAGGTGAAATCCGTTATTGTCCTTCACCAGTGTTGACAGCAGCACCAAAGCTTTCTCTCCTGTGTTACAAAACTCTCCTTTCTAGAGCATGGAAACATTATTTCCTCAGGAAAAATATATAAAAAAAAAAAAAACACCCACAAAAAAAGCGCCAAAAACCAAAACTAACTTTTTGTCTAAGAATGACATTAACACACAGTGTTTTTCAAGCTCATAATGTATTTAATCCTTTCCCTTTTCCCCTGATATGACGTGGACATGAATGTTCACAACATTTACTTTATCTGACAAATTTACAAGAGAAGAGAAATTACTTCTGATTGAAGAATTTTGCTTTATTTACAGCTAGAGCAAATTTTGGTCATTGCGTTGTTGTATCTTTATACAAAATTTGGACTTCACACATTTTTAAGAACTAATCTATTTCTAGGAAGAACTAAGGTATGCCAAACAACCTATAGTATACATATGATCAGATTGGATGGAAACTGTTGTTCCCTTTTGCCCTTTGTCTCTATGAATCAATGTACTCTAGAAGGAACAGCTTATGTTTCTGAGATAGAGAGTCCTCTGCATGACAATCTGTGTAAAACTGGATGTTTAAGCTGTGAGATATACAGTGTGGACTCTTCCAAAACTGCTCCACAAGTCTTTCAGCTTTGCTGAAAATTGCTTGTTGAGTTTCTGTGTTGCTCTTAGAAGTGGTACAGCTGAGCAGCAAAGGACTTAACCTACTTGTAATGTCTTATGCCCTCTGTTAATGATAGAAAGTTACTGCAAATACAACTTAATTGCCTGGCTATATCTATTTGTAGCACCTTTGTCTCACCAGAGATGCTTGCATCTCATGCAGTTGATAAATGAGATTGATTTCAAAAAGGAAAATAAAACCAAAAATACCTGCTTTCATGTTAAGGTTTCTGCAAAATGAATAATATCAATTGTTAACACAATACAAAGTCAGTAAAAAAATCCCTAACAGGGTTTTTTTAGCAAAATGAAGAAGAATGAGGAAAATCTTTATCCAAATAGATTCTCCATTGTGGCTCCACAGAAAAATTATAGGCTCATATATTCTGGATATAAGCATGGCCAAAGGCTTCATTTTTGTGTTAACAAATCGCTAGCGTAAATCTACAAGTTACTGTGTTTCCTGCTAACAGTGGTGGTACATCTTCTTACAACAATCATGTATTTTAAGTCCATTGAGCCAGAAAAAAAAAAGTTCTCACAGAAAAGAAGTTTATTGGGTGTAAAGCCTCTGGAACCTATTCCTACAGAAAAAGAAAGAATACTCTTACTGACATACGCTATGTACTTAGAAGAGTGCAGAGAGATCTCTCTCATGTAATGGTTAAGGCTGACAGTTCTTAAAAAGGAGAAGGGAAGAGGGAAGCAATCGACTATGAACTGACCTAAAGAGTCTGAATTTCCCTACTCCTAGACTGCAAACTTGACTACTGTGATACTTAAAACAGAGAGTCCTTTACACATGGCTAACTAGCTATGGTTATGTTCGTGAGACTGTGGTGCTTAAAAATGCAGCGATGCTTAGAAGATGGGACAGAAATATTATCCTATGGCCTTAATCATGTAAATGACCAGAATGTATGATTAAAACTATAGCTTTTAACCTCAAAAATGGCAGAAACATAGACCATAAGTGTATCAGTAATAAATAAAATTTTTAATTTTTGGATGAAAAATATAGGAATACGGGCACCTTCCAGTTAGTAATATTGTAACTGTACATGCAATCTGATACTATCACAGTTATAGTCAGAAATCTTTTCATTCTCTTTTCCATCTGAGTAACTACCATATGAATACAACTAAAATATTATTCCCAAAATAGTATTGAGTCATAGGAATGCAAGATTAGCGGTAGGGAAGACCTATTACAGTATTTAAGACATTTTATTGCTACAACAGTATAATTTTTTTGTTCCTACTGGAATTTCATTTTTAACATTTAATAGGGTGCAGGATTAAAAGTCTTCCTTCTCTTCCACTTACCAGCAAGCACTATCTGGAAATAGCATTTGTTTTTCAGATCTGCAAGTTGCAGAACGCAAAGGCGGGGACTGGGAGAATGAAGAACTGCCCACTGTAGGAGAAGACCAGGTTCAAGACTGCCTAAGGAATCTGAAGGGGCACAAGTTCATTGGGCCTGATGAGATGCATCCGCGGGTCCTGAGGGAGCTGGCAGATGAAGTTGCCAAACCACTCTCCATCATATTTGAGAGGTCGTGGCGGTCTGGGGAGGTCCCCACCGACTGCAGAAGGGGCAACATTACCCCCATTTTAAAAAGGCAATAAAGGAAGACCCAGGGAACTATAAGTCAGTCAGCGTCACCTCTGTGCCTGGCAAGATAATGAAGCAGATCCTCCTCGAAACCATGCTAAGGCACATGGATAACAAGGAGGTGACTGGGGACAGCCAGCATGGCTTCACCAAGGGCAAATTGTGCCTGATCAACATGGTATCCTTCTATGACGGGGTTACAACATTGGTGGACAAAGGGCGGACAACTGACAGCGTCTACCTAGACTTGTGCAAGGCACTTGACACTGTCCCTCATGATGTCCTTGTCTCTAAATTGAAAGGACATGGATTTGACAGATGGACTGCTTGTTGGATAAGGAACGGGCTCAAATGGACGCACTCAGAGAGTTGTAGTCAATGGCTTGATGACCAGGTGGAGACCAGTGATGAGTGGTGTGCCTCAGGGTACTGGGGCTGGTGCTATCCAATATCTTTGTTGGCAACTTGGACACTGAGACTGAGTGCACCCTCAGTAAGTCTGCCAATGACACCAAGCTCTGTGGTGTGGTTGACACGCTGGAGGGAAGGGATGCCATTCAGAGGGACCTTGACAGGCTGGAGAGGTGGGCCTGTGTGAACCTCATGAAGTTCAACAAGGCCAAGTGCAAGGTCTTGCACGTGGGTTGGCGCAATCCCAAACACAAGTACAGGCTGGGTGGAGAGTGGCTCGAGAGCAGCCCTGAGGAGAAGGACGTGGGGGTACTGGTGGATGAGAAGCTCAACATGAGCCGTCAATGTGCGCTTGCAACCCAGAAAGCCAATTTTATCCTGGGCTGCATCAAGAGAAACGTGCCCAGCAGGTTGAGGGAGGTGATTCTTCCCTTTTGCTCTGGTGAGACCTCACCTGGAGTCCTGCATCCAGCTCTGGAGCCCTCAACATAAGAAGGACATGGATGTGCTGGAGTGGGTCCAGAGGAGGCCATAAAGATGATCAGAGGGCTGGAGTAACTCTCCTATGAGGACAGGCTAAGAGTTGGGGCTGTTCAGCCTGGAGAAAAGAAGGCTCCGGGGAGACCTAATAGCAGCCTTCCAGTACCTGAAGGGGGCCTACAGGAAGGATGGAGAGGGACTTTTCACAAGGGTGTGTAGTGATAGGACAAGGGGGAATGGCTGTAAACTAAAAGAGGGCAGATTTAAATTAGATATTAGGAAGAAATTCTTCACCATGAGTGTCGTGAGGCACTGGAACAGGTTGCCCAGAGAAGTTGTTGCTGTCCCCTCCCTGGCAGTGTTCAAGGCCAGGTTGGATGGGGCTCTGAGCAACCTGGTCTAATGGAAGATGTCCCTGCTCATGGCAGAAGGGTTAGAACCAGATGATCCGTAAGGTCCCTTCCAACCCTTACCATTCTATGATTCTATGATTCTATGACCTGATTCTCAAAAGATGAATGGGATTTGGGCAGAGAGCATCTAGTCTTCGTTCTCTACTTTTGAGGCAATTCTTCCATTACATTTAATCCATATTAAAATTTCTCAATGTGCTAATTAACTCTCAGCAACATGTAATATGCAATTACAGTGATATGATGTTCATATGAATCATAAATATCTTTCTCTCTATTACCTACTTATGACTATGTGCTATTCCATGTATTTATCGTCATTGGAAAGGATGCTTTTGACTGTTAAAAGTCCATTTTAACACTGTGTCGGTGTGTGCTTTAGGATTCATTTATAATTATTACCACACAGAAGTAATTGAATTGATGCATTTTTGAATATTTTCTCAGAAGAAAAATCACATTTATTTAACCAGATAAACCTTAGTATTAACTTACTCCTTTGTTTTGCCTCTCCAGGCTATCTTTTTCAAACAACATTGATCTTTTCACTTTATTGCAGTTTTGTATCTGTTGCATACTGTTAACCACCTTCTCTTCTACATATTCACAAACCTTTCAAACAAATTCTGATCAAATTTCCATCCTTCTCTGACCTTCCTATTTTGATTGTTTTTCCTTACTCTTCTAGAAAAACTCTATTGCTGTCATATCTTCTTTCTTGTTCTTTGGACTTCTTTATTCTCCAGGATTTTCTTTCCTGACACTTCTTTCAATATAGATGAAAAAACACTATGATTCATACTTCATAAGAAACCACCATCGTAAAATTCTCATATTCTTGGTGTGGTCATTGAGCTTATACTCCCTATGTTACAGTTATCACTTCCTAGAGACCATTCATCACCCATAAACAGTATATATAGTAAGTGTATTGTTTAAAATATGTATTCCAGATCCCTTTTTTATTATTCCCCATAATCTTTTGTCAGTTTTGAATGTCGGCTCTATACCAGCTTCTTTAACAATTCTTTAAACTATTTGACAAGGACGTAAACCCCTCATTTCTCAAAAGGCCATATGCTATAGTTTAAGAATTGCAGATCTCATTATTTTGAAGCATAACATTATTGTGATGTATCAATATGCATCATGCGCACTTCTTTGAATTTCAAGGGTATATCTCTCACAAAGCAGTGAGTAGAGCCCCAGAAGCCAGCTAATCATGTCTTACAAAAGATGTGTGCAGTCCCTGTCTTCTAGTTGGTTTGTTTTCTTTTTTCACAATGCTACACAGGTACTTAAGAAAATCCTTCTGGACAAGGATCTATCATTATTAAGGATTTCATGTATAGGCAGAGCAGGAGCAGATGAAGTAGACACTACTAATCTTCTTTGTCTTCTGCCAAGTCAGGAAGTTTTTCAGGCTTTTGCCTCCCAATAAAAATCTAGCTGTGGCTGTATGCTCACAATTAATGGGAAAGGTCACAATCTGTCAGAACCAAGAAAACCTTTTCTATGATCACAGATTTTTATGAAGATGACAACAAATATAAGCGGCTTGGTTTGTTCTTTGTTTGACATGGCAATCATCAGTTACCAGTGACGACATCTCATTTCATGAACTGCAAGCCCCAACCACCATATAACACCATTCAACAATCAGGATAAGCTAAGAATGATCCTGAGTGCAGGTGTGTAAGTGAGTGTGAGAGTGTTAGTGAAGGTCAAGCCAGAAGAGCTGGTGAGTATGTGAGGTGACCAGGGCACCAGGCATGTCTCTAAGGGCAAGACCTTAGGGACAGAGGTTGCCGTTGGGAATCAGAGTAGTCCCAGCTAGCTACAAGTGCAGGTGCCCGTGTTTGCATATCTGTGAGTGTGGGAGGGGGATACAGTCTGTATCAGCAAATGGAGTGGGGTTCGTATGTCCCCCAGGTGTCAGGCACTGGGGAGGCTGGGATCCAGGCTAAACTACTGGGCATACTGGATGCCTAAGCCTAGCTGCTGAAGGGATCTGTATTGTACATATATACAAACACACACATATATAAGTACTTTTTTTTCCATATAAATATATATATATATATGCACTTATATTCCAGCTGAACAGGGTGGAGGTGCACTCGTGAGACTCACTACTGGACCTCCATCCTGCTCAGCCAGACAGAGCGGCAGGATGAGGCCACTGGTGCTACCTGTGTTCGTGTGAGTGCTCTGTAAGTACATCTATGTTATCTTTGTGGCCAGCTGTGTATGTACGTGTATGTATTGCATACAGACTAAGCTGCCTATCAGTAGCATGTATTCAGCTTTACTACTGGAGAGACCGGCTATTGTATCAGACTAGAAGAAGTCAGAGACAACACAGGCGGCCCAGCAGGTGTTGAGGAGGAATCTGCTACATTCCCAAAGCTTGTCAGATCAGACAGTCTTAAAAGATGTTAATCAAAGTCAGAGCTGCTTCTGCATATTTTGCTTCTGCAGTGGTAACAGAGTGCAAGATCCAAATTAGAGAATCTCTACCCACAAATCAACATGAAAATTTCTGAAAGCAAGCAGAACTGGATGCTCAGCTGTTGTGCAGGCAATACAGACTAAGCAGTCAGTCGGATCATGTTGTTCCTCTGAACTTCACAAACTCTAGGGGGGAAATGCAGAACCCTTATTTCCACATACTGAGCATAGCTTCAGAAATCCTCATGACACTATTAACAAAATTTAGACTGGGAGTTTTGCTACCAGAATTCCCGCTGCCTTTCCCTTCCCTCATCTGGTACAGACCATCTGTGCATGACTGCCCGTGACACAAATGGCAGCAAGGAAATGCAGACGTGGCAGTGTTGAGAAGGAAGAGCAAATGTTAAGGTCATTCCAGAACACTATTACAGTGGTCTGTCAGCTGCACGGTAATGCTATGATATAGATGATGAAAGTTTAATTCAGGACAACCAAGATACAAAAGTTGTTGGAGACTTCATTAAGCTAAATAGATGCACTAAAGAATTCTCTTTTAGGTGCAACAGTAGGAGCACTGAAGTCCTTCATGAGTTGCAGAAGGAAGGAATGCAAGTCAGAGCAGCTGAATTTAGGGTACAATCGAGTCACTAGGTGTTTCATTCTCAGTGACAGGGTAGGGAGAGCTCCTGGGAGGCTGAAATTGGGTCGTGGGCTGTAGGCAGGGTAAGGGGAGATTCGTGGGGCAACTGGGAAGGGATAGTCAGGGCTGGTGGTGCCCTCAGGGCCCTGTCATTGGAGTAATGTCGTGACTGCTATTACTAACATATTAGGAACTAATTTGTAAGTCATATAAGTTATATCAATACAGAAATGAATTAAAATATTTTTTTTCATCTGGGGAAAACTGCATTTCTTCCTTGTTAATTCTTTTATAATGAATAATGCAGCAGGAAAGATTCTAATTATAAAATTATAGAATTCTAATTATAGAATGCCTTTAATTTGGATAGATTTCATACATTTTTCCACCTTATTAACCCCAGTGCTCCTTTCCTGATGTAGAAGGATAATTTACACTCATTTCTTTGTTTAATTGTGCCACTTACACAGCAGGTGCTCTCTGTGGTAGTTCATATCATGTGTAAATCAATGCTGTGGTACTTCTGTATTTAAATACTTAATAATATATACTCCCTTCTTACATTAAATTGTAGGAACTAGGAATTTTGTCTGCAAAGGTTCAGAGCATTTTGTCATGCAGTGTTCCCCTTCTTCCAGCTCATGAAAAGTCATCTCAGGATGTACAAAAAGCTAGGCCTAAGCCTCAACTAATGAGCAAGTGAACACGTTCAAAATGTCCAGTCCAGAAAGACAATAGCCCCTTAAACCAATGCACCTTGTTTTTCACATAGTAAGTCAAGACAAGCCAGCTGGAAGTGAATTTTTTCTTGGAGGACTAGAAATTCTAGGAATGCTACATCCCCAGCCATTAGTCAGAGTCACTGCATCCTTTAACCCCAATCTTCCCATTATCCATCTTTTTAGTGTGCCCTAAACCACTGCAAATAGTCATAATGGTTACTCTGTGACAGTGATTCTTGGTATGAAGTTATTGTCTGACTTTGTCTGACTGTGTTTGACTACTGTTATACAACGGTGATCACAATATTACAGAATACAGTACTAGCTAAGCTAAGCTATAGTAGTCCTAATCAGAAGAGTACTGTACATCAAGTAGTGAATGATCCCCGTAACAGTTGACCTGAATAGGTGCAGACCTGTGTTGTGTTGTGTACATTAGTTGTCTGCTGGGTGAATTTACCTAATTAATTGTAACAGGGAAGCCTGTATGCAGCTCCCTCTTGGCATGTTTCTTCTTATCTTGAAGCTAAGCAGCAGGTTTACATAAAATGTTCCTCTGCTTGACAGTAGAAATGATGAATAGAGATATTTACCAGTAAGAAAATCCTATAAAAGCTTTAAAGATTACAGTGCTGGCAAACTTAAGCATGGAAAAGATCTGCACAGCATGCCAGACCCTGACTAGGGTATTGTTCAACGGTGTAAAACTCAGAGTCCCCACCATTTGAAGGGATATAAGATCATCTCTGTTATCCCCTTTTTCCTTCTCCTGTTATGTCAAATAAATGGTAATTTAATCAATATCTGACAGAATCTGGGTGCCTTTCTTACTGGAATCCATGATGAGTGCTTACATCAATGCATTACATTAGGAATTTGCTGAATGTGCAACTCCAGTACTAGTGCCAGAAGCTGCTACCAAGACTCAATAGTAGGGGGGTAAAAGATGGCCAGAAATGGATAGCAACCTCTCTGGTGTGCAGAAATTGACAAGCGTATAGTTTATCTTCATGGACTGTTGTTATAAATGTAGACAAGGACTGCCTAATGCTGTAAACACTAATTAAGTATTTCTATGTAGAAATTAATTCATGGAAGAAAGATCTGATACAGAGAAGCTTCTCTTCCTCTCCCCGCTCTCCTCTTACACATTCTGCATTGCAGCACAGTGTTTCTCATCTTAAATAAGACTAATTTTAAGACTGCATCTATCTTAGTAAGATAAAATATAGCTGAGGCAATAAAGCCAGGTGGCCCGGAACGATTAACACCAGTATTATTAAATTCTCTTATCCTCAAAAAAAAGGTGGTCACATGCAAACTGTGTATTTGAAAGAGCCTCCGAACTACATTAATGCCTGAATCGTACACAGAAATTGTTACAGAGTCTGCTATTTTATCACAGGATCACAGAAAGATTGAGGTTGGAAGCGACCTCTGGAGGTCATCTGGTCTAGCCATCTACTCAAGCAGGAACACCTACAGCTAGTTGGTCAGAATTGTGTCCAGACAATTTTTTAATATCTCCAAAGATGGAGACTACACAACCCCTCTGGGAAACTTATTGCAGTGCTTCATCACTCTCACAGTACAAAAAGTGTTTCCTGAGGTTCAGAGGGAACCTCCTGTGTTTCAGGTTCTGCTCATTGCCTCTGGTCTTGTCACTGGGCATCACCGAAAAAAGCTTGGCTCCATCCTCTTTATACCCTCCTTTCAGGTGTTTATATACATTATTAAGATTCTCCCAAGCCTTCTTTTCTCCAGGCTAAAAAGTCCCACCTCTCTCAGCCTTTCCTCATAGGAGAGATGCTCCAGTCCTTTAATCATCTTAGTTGCTCTTTGCTGGACCCTCTCCAGTACGTCCATGTCTCTCTTGTACAGAGGGGCCCAGAACTGGACACAGTACTCCAGGTGTGGCCTCATCAGTGCTGAGTAGAGGGGAAGGATCCCCTCCCTCGTCCTGCTGGCAGTACTTTGTCTAATGCAGCCCAGGATACTATTAGCCTTCTTTGCAGGAAGGGCACATTTTTGGCTCATGTTCACCTTGGTGTCCACCAGAACCTCCAGGGCATTTTCTATCAAACTGCTTTCCAGCTGGGTTAGCCCCAGCATACACCGGTGCATGAGGTTGTTCGTCCCCAAACACAGGACTCTGCACTTCTCCTTGTTGATCTTCATGAGCATCCTGTCAGCCCCTTTCTTTAGCCTGTCAAGGTCCCTCTGGATGGTAACACAACTTTTGGAGAGTCAACCACTCCTCCTAGTTTGGCATACACTCTGCCGCATTGTGCAGATCACTAACGAAGATCGTAGACAGGATTGGACCCAGTATTGACTCCTAGGTTACACTGCTAGTCACTGGCCTTTTACTAGATGTCGCCATTGACAGCAACCTGTGTGCCCTGCCATTCAACCACTTTTCAATCCACCTCACTGTCTGCTCCCCTAGCCTGTATATCATCAGCTCTTCTATGAGATTCATCCAGGAGACAGTGTCAAAGGCCTTACTGAAGACCAGATAGACAATACCCACTGCTCTTCCCTCATCTACCAAGCCAATAATTTCTCCATAGAAGGTCAAGTATGACTTCCCCTTGGTGAATCCATTAGGTCTACTTCTCATCACTTTCTCATACTTCATGTCCTTAATATTTATTTATTCTACCTAGTATTTATTTACAGGTGTCTAGTAGTTACCTATTGAGGCCAAAGAAAACCAATTTTAAAATTTAACAGGACAGCACTGATTTCATTGTAAGATTTTTGATCACTGAGGCTACATGATTGTGCTGTTAGAAACAGTGGGCCAGGACCTCCTATGTTCTACCATATCCCTGCAGTACACAGAGGGGAATGAACTGAACAGGGGGAAATGGCACCTGACCAAATATTGTAGCTATGAACAATGGCTGAGAACTTTCTCCAAACAAACCTCCATACGATGACACGGAGGTTACCTCCACGTTATCTTTGGGTGACTGTGTTTGCAACCAAAACTGAGCAGCACTACTTTTTTTACCATTTTTAACCTTGGAAAACAATCTTGGGCTTTTAACAGGCTTAATAGTAACCTTAAAAAGTGAGCAAAACAGAAAACTTCTGACTCGGAACATACAAATAGTAATATTTGATTTATCATCAAAAAATTTTTAGGTGAAACTAAAATTTAATTGATTTAGATGTTTTTAATCAATATCAAAGGGAAATAATTCCAGAGTGTCTTATGGGAAAAATATTCTATTAATGTATGCAAGGGTCTAGACAATATTAAATGTCTCAAACACTTGTCTAAGGTGCTAGTGTGAAGGACGAAGCCTGTGAGTGTTGGATACAAGAGCATTGTACTTCTCTTTTGCTGATAAGCACTGGGCCTGAGCAAAGGGCCTGCTCATCCTGGTGGTCTGATGCTATATCAACCAAGGGACATTTGGACCAAGGGAGAGACCCTCACAGTCCGATGTTACTCTGGTAAAGCTAAGAACACCACTTTTAATTGGCTCCATACCCAACTCCCTTTTTACAGCTAACAAGCCAGTAGCCCTGCACTGGGAAGAGGTCAGACAGAGGTAACTGTGGTAGGGGGAGACCGCGACCTCCAACTCCATTCAAAAAACTAAGAAAATTATTGTAAAGGCAGCTTCCCCCAAGACCTGGTCTCCCCCCCATCTCTGTTGGCTAGATGAGCACTGGACCCATGTCTGGTGAAATCTTTTTATTTCTTCTTCTTCCTCTTTTCCTCTCTAACTTTGCTTTTCTGTCCCCCCTTATGTACTTTTCCTTCTCCCTTGAAACTATAAAAGCAAGGTTTATCATAATCGTGCCACAGTAACTCGCTTATCATAATCGTAATACGTTGGCTTGTCTATGATAATTGTACTACTGTAGTTTGCTTGTTGAAATCGTACTACCATAGTTTGCTGCTTGTAATTGTATCACCAAGGTTCACTTACTGTAATCGTGACCATAAATGTGCTTCAGTAGTTTGCTTGTCATTATTGTGCATAATCGTGCATCAATAGTTTGTCTGTCATAATCATGCCACAATAAGTTGATTTATCATAATCATGAATAAAAGTTGTAAAGTAATATAGGACCTCTGGTGTCGCTTCACCTTAATCCAGCTGAGGGGACTGATGAATCTGAGTCACTCTTGTTAATGGAGTGGGGCATTTAATTGCTCTCATTATTGGAGTGTGACAATATGGTCTTTAATTCAACACTAAATTCATTGTTTTTCAAAGAAATAGGCACCAAGAAGTTTTATCAAATCAGTATTACAATGAGAGATTAAAATAAAAGTCATTTGGAGACATCTAATGGTGTTATTTTCTCTCCCTGAGCAACCCACTGATTTCAAAATCAATATGTCATTAAGAACAATCTAAGACTTTACTAGCCACAGGTCACATGTTTTAAGTTAATTTAAGATTTTTTTTCAGAGCTTTGTGCAGTTACTAACTGATTCTGATGCTTTTTGTATTTTTTTCATTTCTTTTCCCTGTTTATGAAGTTTATTCTTTATTTGCAGACTGATTTTTCATAGGTCTGCCAAAGGGACATCAAATATTTCCAACGAGAAGGCTAGAGAGTGGGAAAGCAAAGACAAAGAGGTGTTAAGCAGCAAGAACCCAATGAGAACTAACATCAGCTTTCCGTAGCTGATTCAGGATGCAAATGGGATTTTGCCACAGAATTTTACCAAATTCAGCCAAACATTCTTGAGCACAACACTTGTGCAAAAAAAGTTGAGATGGGTTCATAAGTACAGCAGGGTCAACAGCTGGTAGGGTACAATAACTGTAACAGTAAAAGCTGCTTTTGGGGAAGAATAAAAAGTGGGAAGCAAGAGACGTAAAGGCAAAAAGCATGGGTAAGAGCAAAAGCAAGTGTAGGAGCAAGGGAAATGCAGACTCTCACCAGTGGCTGGCCTGGAAGCTAAGTGACAGGGTTGCAGGTGAGCATCGTTCTCTGAGGGGGGTTCTTTCCAGTGCAAGAGGTGGTGAAGAATAATGTGACAACCATGGTGATGATGATTTATTTCCCTTGCCTATAGCCCTGTACTGGGTTTGCGTGGCAAGGTTTTGCTAACAGAGGGGCTAGAGGAGTGGCTTATGTGAGAAGGGGCTAGAAGTTTCCCCTATGACTGACAGAGCAAATGCCAGCCGGCTCCGCTGCTGGCCAAGGCTGCATCCATCAGCGGCAGTGGTAGCACCTCTGTGATAACATTTTTAAGTAAGGGAAAAAAAACATACAGTAGGATAGAGAAGTGAGAATACGTGAGAGAAACAACTCTGCAGACACCAAGGTTGGTGAAGAAGGAGGGGGAGGAGGTCCTTCAGGTGCTGAAGCAGAGGTTCCCCTGCAGCCTGTAAAGAAGACCATGGTGAGATGGGCTGTCCCCCTGCAGCCCATGGAGGTCCATGGTGGAGCAGATATCCTGTTGCAGCCTGTGGACGACCCCACACCGGAGCAGGTGGATGTGCCCAGAGGAGTCCTTGATCCCATGGGAATCCTTTTCTGCAGCAGGCTCCTGGCAGGACCTGTGGACCTGTGGAGAGAGAGACCTCACACTGGAGCAGAAGAAGAGTGTGAGGAGGAAGGAGTGGCGGAGACAATGTGTGATGAACTGACCGCAATACCATTTCCCCATCCCCCTGTGCCGGTCCGGAGGAGGTAGAGAGTTCGGGAGTGAAGTCAGGCTGGGGAAGAAGGGAGGGATGGGGGAAAGGTGTTTTAAGAGATATTTTTTATTTCTCATTATGCTACTGTGATTTGATTGGTAATAAATTTAAGTAATTTCACCAAGTTGAGTCAGTTTTGCCTGTGATGGTAATTGGTGAGTGATCTCTCCCTGTTCTTACCTCAATCCACAAGCCTTTCATCATATTTTTTCTCCCCTGTCGAGTTGAGGATGGGGAGCGATAGAGCAGTTTTAGTGGGCACCTGCTGTCCAACCAGGCTAAACTATGACAAGCTCTTAGCACTATTTAGTTTTCTGTCATGACCCTCTCTAACTCCCTAGTATTTACTACTGTTCGTGATGCTATTAGCACAGATTGGTGCATGCAAATCAGGTGCAAACATTGCAAATTTATTGTCTGTTATGTTTCTGTGCACATGTATTATTGGATAAAATAGGTCAAGCACTTAAAGGACTATCGTCTATTTTATTGTACACTGTGTTTCATTTTCTCCATATTAGAGAAAATTGGGTAAAAAAACCCAAACACCTAAAATCTGAAAAACAAGAAGAGAGTATAGGGGTGTAGAAGGGCTGATTGTCATGCCAGTGTAGCTACTTCCCATCAGATCCTGTTGTACCAACACAATCGGGCTTGGCAGATGCAAGCCCATGAGACTAACAGCATGAGAACAGCATGAGAACAACAGCATGACAACAACAGTGTGGGAACAAAATTAAAAAGAAAACCACAAAGACTCCAGGTAAAGCACTTCTACAGCAGCAGTAGGTGAAAGGTTACAAAGTTGCAAATAGCATGCCCTTATCATTACTGAGGCCAAGGTACTAAGGCACTTCAGGCACTGTGCAAGAGTAACTGCTGTTCTGCAATAATGTTTATCATTGTATTCAGTAGCAAAAAGATTTACTCTGTCTGGTTTACACTGTCATGTTAGAGTCTCTTGTTTAAGATAAAAACTTGCACTTAACTTTCTCTGTTAAAGCCATTATTCTGCAAGTTCTACGTAATAATACTATGGAAGTACACAGGAATAGCAAAGACTCATTTCAGTCAGGAAATTAATTAGAATTCAACTTCACATTCGTGAAATCCATGGAAAGGGTATCATCTGCATGTGCCCAGAATATTAAATATTACTTAGGGATAACATTTGTAGTACTGCTTTCCATTTTCCTTTTAAATTGACTGCGGATTAAATTGGTACATTAATCTAATGTGCTGAAATAAATAATGTAAACATCACAGCTGTTGCATTGCACTGAATATTAATGCCAGAATGATTACAGTAACCAAATCTCTTGCTCAAAAGCTTTGAAAATTGAATTGCAAGACAATTAATAAGAGCTAATTTGTTGTTAAGTCCGAAGAAGTATACTTTGAAATGCAATGTTTATACAGGCAAACATTCACTTTAAGAAGTTGATTGGGATTTTTCCTTCAGGTGTGTAGTGAGAAAACACCAACATTTACAGTTCAGATGTTTCAGAAGTTAAAACAGTAAAACAAGGCACTACAGTTCTGAAACTGTTTTCTTTGCTTGGTTTACCAGATCCATTATTAAGAACTGCTGTTTAGGTTTTCATTACAACTCTGTTAATGTTGGATGTGATGAGAAAGAAACTTAATTTCAGTGGTCAATGCCAGGTTTGACTTGAAGTACCAATGCTAATATATATTTTAAACTGTTTTGGTATATCTTTGAGTACGAAATTACATGAGATGAGTTGTTTTCTTATCCAAACCGTAGTACTCTGAATTATTATTACTTATTATTCAGATTCTACGTATGCATCATAAGCTTTCAATTTGAAACATATAATCAGTATTTTTTGTTTGAAACTGGTATCTGTTGCCTATTATTCATGTATGTTTTTGTTCAGATATGTCATTTTTATCAGTAACAGTGGAAATATAGACCTCACAACCATGACAACCATTTTCTGTGGCACAGGATAGTAAAATATTCTGTGAACTCTACAGAAACAGCTACCATTAATTTATTCTGACTTGGTGGCAGTTTCTTGGATGGCAGAGTGTACTGGGTTATGTCAGATGTCTGTCAACCACATTGAAGTTATGACTAAGGTCTGGGACAAGCCTTCTGGCAGTGCACTACCCTACCATTACATATGGATGACAAATTAGGTTTACTTGTTACTTTACTTGTGTTATTTTAACACATGTAACACAATACATGAGTTCCTTTAAAATACGTAGAGCGTAGATAGATCTTATCAAAAGATGTGTTGGAAGAAATATTTTGCTTTCTTTTCTTTTACCTTCGCCTTCCTATACTGAGAATAAGTATGGAGAATAAGAAGCTTTATAAAAGAGGATCACTGGTATCAATCTTACCAACACATGATAAAAAAATTCCTGTACAAAAGATGAGTACCAATGTAAGAGATGGCAAAACCTGGGGTTTGAGTACATCGTAAGCCTGAAGCCTAGGTCATCAAGTCCAAGAATATACAATGAATTCATCATCTCAGATTTCAATGGAGAGACAAAAGGATTGTAGTCTTCAAAGCTGTGAATAAAGACTTAGAGACACTAAGAAGCAAAATGGATACAAGTCAAAACTGTAGTTCTCAGACAGCTAACTGCTCTGTTCTTTGTATCATATTAATGTCACAACCTAAAGGGTTACCTGGCCTGTAGGTGTTTCAAGATTGTAACTGTGGGTTCGTCAGAGTCTGTATAACATAAGAAAACAGAAGCTCTTGTCATCTAAATTTCTCTACTTTATTACAGATTACTAGAAATGCCACACGTATTGCCACAAGCAAATATACTGCCACAGAAATCACCAAGAGCACGTATAACTATGGTTAATAAAGAGAATATGTATTTGCCAAGTTATTGTAAGTTACTGTCAGCAATCAGTAACAGAAACAATCAATTGTATAGCAATAATCAAAGTAACTGCAACATCCAAATATGTAGACACTATTACAGGTTACTACAAACTTCTCACTAGTGAAGTAAGCTTATCAGCAATATAACAAGTGGATATACTTATGACAGATTACTTGTATGGGTATATAATACCAGTACCAAGTAAATTAGATTTCAGAAGGGACCAAACCATCTCAAGGAGCACGTCAAGCCAATCCCAGAGGAGACACACAAACATCCCAGAAGTGTGAGACCAAACTGAACCAACCCCAGAAGTGTGAACCCACAGAGTAACCCGTAGAGTAACAGACTTCGGAATCAATCAGGAGTCCGCAGCAAGGGTTCAAGATCTCGTAGACAGTTTGTGCAGAGAGTTCAGTCTGTTTGGGAAAGGAAAAGTACATGCAGCATGGGAAGTTCTCAGAGAGAGAGGCTCTATTTTGGACAGAAATTAAGTCATTTTTATGTCATAGACATATGAAAGGACATAGGACACCACTTCAAACAACCAATAGGTATTCTTAATTTCACCTGGGGCAGCAAATAGATGATGATGTTTTCTCTGCTTTCAAATAGTTTTTGTGGTTTTTTTCCAGACTCTTTTCCTGTTCTTGCAGTTAGAATAGCCTGTGGCAGTTTCCAGTTCTTACTTTCACAAGCTATTTTCCCCTTTTTCTGGTCTATTTTTCACCTTACAGATGTGAAGTTGCCATTAAAGTTGTTTTTGCCCTTATCAATGATATCTCAGAAACCAAACTGAGATGGTTTCTCAGTACCCAGTTGTACTTCAAAGATGCCAGCTGCACTTCTCAAGGTTGCTTCTGGTTCACAGGTCTAGTTCCCAGACTAACAGTTTCCAGGCTGACAGGTGTTTTCTCTGTCAGTCTTTGAGCAGACATCTTCTTCTGCTAAGTAATTTTCACCTTCTAATTAGGTTACCTTTCTGGTTGTTCACATCAGATGCTAACTCCAAAGACCCTTGTCCTGCCACCACTCACTCTGGAGTCTCTCTGTTCAAGTTGTGATTCTTACAGCAGTCTTTGTGGCTTAGCTGATGACAGCAGAATAGGCTTGAACTATCTCACACAGTGTTCTCCAAGATACTGTGCTTTATAAACTGTCTTCTAAAATGAAAGAGGCAATTTGCCAGCCAACCACAAATAAAAATGTTCCACTCCTGCGAAGTATGCCCTTTTTCTCAGCCCTCCTAACCTCATCTCCTTCTCACAGAGGAAATAATTAAGATAAGAAAGGGAAAGGTGGAGAAAACACATCTTCTTCCATTTGTAAAAATGCTGGACTAAATGAACAGCCCTTGGCAGGTTCGCTTCCAAAGACACATGATGATGAACTGCAGAACAGTTCAGACAATGTAGATGAATTTCCCCAGTGCTGAGAAATACAGGAACGGCACACAACAGTGTGAGAATAATCATGGCAATGTGTGTGGACAGATGTGAAAAAATAAGTTTCTTTAAACCTGGAATGCAGGACTGATGCAGTCACACATGAATATTGCACTCTCTGGTAAGGGGCTCAGGGGAAAACCGTGGATGATTCTGTGAACTGGAATGACTCTTTTTTTTTTATTGTCTATTCTTTTGTTCTTTATTCCTGGCATAAAAGTAGATCCATTACACATATTCTCATGAGAATAAATCATAGCTCATAGTGCTTCCTTATGTGAATATTAATTTCCCATTCATATGCCTCAGCTTTCTCCAGCTTGATGTTGAAAATAAAGTAAAAACAGAACTCATGAAATATGCATTTCTTTTGCTTTTCTGTAGGCTTTTAACTACACATACTGATTTCACTTTTGAAAATCCATTATACCATCTTCACCTTCTACAGAGATGATTTTAAGTACTCAGTGTTCTAGCATATCACCTTCTTGGTAACTGACTACTGGACTAAAAGTCTTTCTAAAATGCTTTTAGATTTTCAAAATAGGATGCTTTATAATGGAGAATCAGAAGTCACTGTTCCATGAGTTTCAAAGCACTTCAGAAAGGCTTTGATTGATGCCTAGAATCATGGCTGCTTTTTGATGGAAAGCTGTGGTTTGTATTTCTCTATTTTGCTTTTTGCAGATGCACTCACTACTCTGTATAGAAGTCTTTAATATTTATTATGTTTGTAGAATCATAGAGTCATAGAATCATAGAAAGTTTTGGGTCGGAAGGGATCCCTAGAGGTCATCTAGTCCAACCCCCCCGCAGCAAGCAGGGACACCGCTAACTAGATCAGGTTGCTCAGAGCCCTGTCCAACCTGGTCTTGAATGTTTCCAGGGATGGGGCCTCCACTACCTCTCTGGGCAACCCACTCCAGTGTTTCACCACCCTCATTGTAAAGAATTTCTTCCTTATATCTAGCCTAAACCTACCCTGTTTTAGTCTAAAACCATTACCCCTCGTCCTGTCACTGCTGTCTCTACTAAAAAGATTGTCCCCATCTTTCCTATAGGCTCCCTTTAAGTACTGAAATGCTGCAATCAGGTCTCCGTGCAGCCTTCTCTTCTCCAGGCTGAACAAGCCCTACTCTCTCAGCCTGTCCTCATAGGAGAGGTGCTCCAGCCCTCGGATCATTTTTGTAGCCCTCCTTTGGACCCGCTCCAACAGTTCCATGTCCTTGTTGTGCTGAGGGCTCCAGAGCTGAACACAGTACTCCAGGTGAGGTCTCACCAGAGCAGAGTAGAGGGGCAGAATCACCTCTCTCCACCTGCTGGCCATGCTTCTCCTGATGCAGCCCAGGACACGGTTGACCCTCTGGGCTTCCAGTGCACATTGCCGGCTCATGTCCAGCCTTTCGTCTATCAGTACCCCCAAGTCCCTCTCAGCAGGGCTGCTCTCGATCCTTTCATCCCCCAGCCTGTATTGATAGCGGGGATTACCCCGACCCAGGTGTAGGACCTTGCACTTGTCCTTGTTGAAGCTCATGAGGTTCACACAGGCCCACCTCTCCATCTTGTCCAGGTCCCTCTGGATGGCATCTCATCCTTCTGGTGTCTCGACCATACCACTCAGCTTGGAGTCATCTGCAGACTTGCTGAGGGTACACTCGATGTCGCTGTCCATGTCATTGATAAATATATTGAACAGCACCAGTCCCAGTAAGGACCTCTGAGGGACTCCGCTCGTCGCTGGTCTCCATACGGACATTGAGCCGTTGACCACTACCCTTTGGCTGTGACCATCCAACCAATTCCTTATCCACCAAACGGTCCTCCCATCAAATTCATGGCTCTCCAATTTAGAGAGCAGGACGTTGTGGGGGACAGTGTCAAAGGCTTTACAAAAATCCAGATAGATGACATCCATAGGTTTTCCCTTGTCCACTCTTCTTGTTACACCATCAGAGAAACCCACTAGGTTGGTGAGGCAGGACCTGCCCTTGGTGAAGCCATGCTGGCTGTCTCGAATCACCTCCCTGGCCTCCATGTGCCTTAGCATATCTTCTAGGAGGATCTGCTCCATGATCTTCCCAGGCACAGAGGTGAGGCTGACAGGTCGCTAGTTCCCAGGGTCTTCCTTTCTACCCTTTTTGAAAAGGGGCACAATGTTTCCCTTTTTCCAGTCATTGGGGACTTCCCCTGACCGCCATGACTTTTCAAATATCATGGAGAGTGGCTTGGCAACTGTGCCAGCCAGTTCCCTCAGGACTCTGGGATGCATCTCACCAGGTCCCATGCACTTCTGTACATTTAGGTTCCTCAGGAGGTCCCGAACCTGATCTTCACTTACAGCTGGAGGGATTTTACCCTCCTGGTCTCCTTCATGCCATCCATCGACTCAGGAGGGGTGAGAAGAGAGGTTGCCAGTGAAGACTGAGGCAAAAAAGTTGTTGAGTACCTCAGCTTTCTCCTCATCTGCTGTTGCCAGTTCGCCGGTCTTGCTCATGAGCAGGGGTACGCTTTCTTTGACCATCTTTTTCCGGCTGACTTACCTGTAGAAGCCCTTCTTGTTATTTTTCACAGCCCTTGCCAAGTTCAGCTCCAGCTGTGCCTTGGCCTTCCTGACCCCATCCTTATACAACCGGGCAGCTTCCCTGTACTCTTCCCAGGAAGCCAGTCCCTGCTTCCACTGACTGTGCAGTTCCCTCTTCTTCCTTAATTTGACCAGCATCTCTTGCCTCAGCCATGCCGGTTTCTTCCCTTCTCTGCCTGACTTCTTACACTTGGGAATCGAGAGCTCTTGCGCTCCCTGGAATACATACTTAAAGACCTGCCAGCTCTGTTCTGTTCCCCTGTCCCTGAGGACCGTTTCCCAGGGAGTCCTTCTGACTATCTCCTTGAAGAGCTGGAAATTTGCCCTCCTAAAATTTAGGGTCCTGACGATGCCCTTTGTTATTCCCATTTCCCTCAGTAGCATTAGCTCCACCAGCGCGTGATCACTGCAGCCCAGGCTGCCTCCAATCTTGACATCCCCAACGAGCTCACTCGCATTACAGAATCACAGAATCACAGAATCACAGAATAGTAGGGGTTGGAAGGGACCTCTGTGGGTCATCTAGTCCAACCCCCCCGCCGAAGCAGGGTCACCTACAGCAGGCTGCACAGGACCTTGTCCAGGCGGGTCTTGAATATCTCCAGAGAAGGAGACTCCACAACCTCCCTGGGCAGCCTGTTCCAGTGCTCCGTCACCCTCAGAGAGAAGAAGTTCCTCCTCATGTTCAGACGGAACTTCCTGTGCCTCAGTTTGTGCCCATTACCCCTTGTCCTGTCACTGGGCACCACTGAAAAGAGCTTGGCCCCATCCTGCTGACACCCACCCTTCAGATATTTGTAGGCATTTATAAGGTCCCCTCGCAGCCTTCTCTTCTTCAGGCTGAACAAGCCCAGTTCCCTCAACCTCTCCTCGTAGTGGAGATGCTCCAGTCCCCTCACCATCCTTGTAGCCCTCCGCTGGACTCTCTCCAGTAGCTCTGGTGGTGGTGACCACCTGCCGAGTTTCAGCATCCATGCAGGGACAGGAATGACTCTCACACATTGATGCAATGCACAGCCGATTCGATTTATTGGTCTGCTTGCATGGTTATATACATTTTTCATATCTGCGCATGCGATCACACTTATTCGGATAGGCTACAGACATAAATAACGCGCTGTTCATGCACCCCATATTCCCTTATGATTGGTAACTATGCACTAACGTTAATAGCAACAGACTGCCTCCATGTCCTTGAACACATCTTGTTTTTCCTAACCCACATCATGTACACTATCAGAACTTTCTCAATTGCTATTCTTAGCTGTCCTTTCCAGCGGCCTGTTCAGTTATGCTGTTTTACTTAAACGGCCTAGTCGTGCTAATTCTCAAGCTACATCGACCCCAATATCTCCCCCTTTTTCTTTTCAAAAAAAGCTAAGCTATCTTATCATTGCCTTAAAAACATTTGCTCAACTGTTGTTAGTTGCATCACAAAAATTTTCTTCACAGTTACCTTTAGTGCCTTTTGTGTTATGCGTATTATACACAGAACCAATATAATCACTGCTTCGTCTACATGTCCCCCTTTTTTATTTAATGAATTTAAAGCAAGTGCTACATAGACACATCTAAGCATCACTATTGGCTTTATGGTCCAGTAAGAGCCCCGCTACAGTGCAATACTAAAAACAAACAGAAGAACACAAATGCTAATAAAAAGATAAATAGATGTGAAGTGCATACCATAACCTATATTCATATTAATCACATAGGCTAAAATCAATGTATCTAAGGGTAGATACATCTACATAGATATAACTCATTAACTATATACAATACCTGCAGAACTCACCAAACCAAAGATGCAAAGGCAGTTACTTAGTCCAGACACATCCGTTAGATCACAGAAACCAAATAAATCCATCAGATCACAGAAATACAAGCACTGTAACAACAAACACATAAAATCACACATTTATAGTCGCGACCGCACACGCACAAGCACACCAAGTTTTCAACATATATCCAAATATTACAAAGACTTATGTTTTTGTTTGTTTTTTTTTCCAATGCAAAGACTTATGAACAGACAAGAACTTACAATAACATTCAACACTTAACAGACAAATTCCCAAGCCTCAGTTTCAGGAAGAGTACTCTCTTTTCAATTCTGTTTTAGGAAGGGCACTTTCACTTCTCCCCAGGGATATAGCCCAATGCTGTGAAGCTTTCACTACGACTAACAGGCAGGCAACAAGAAACAATACTAGAAGAATGCCTTTGTCTTATTAATGGTTCGTGCTCAGAACTTTTTGGTCCAGGGATCAGAGGATCTCCCCGAGAATCCCTCGGTGCCGGCTGGAGGTCCTGCAATCCCTCAGACCACTGAAGTTCAAGAGCAGCATCCTATCAGGGTACCGAAAATCTATTACCGGAAAGGAGCAAAATAATTCACTCTCCAAAACTTAACCCCAGAGCCCTAGAAAGCAGGCACTCTCGAGAACTCATTAGCATACATTAATATCATAATCAGCTAGAACAGTTTGCAGCGATAAGGATACAAGGAATTCTACTACAGTAATTGAATTATACACACTTTTTCCAACCAAGTCCTTCAATGTCAGGAAGATGGTTCTTACCGCGCCGCTTCTGGGCTGGCCGGGACGGGCCGGTGCGCTGGGATTGGGAAGGACTGGGGGGGCGGGGGGGCCAGGCAGCGCAGCTGGTTGCCTGGTGGGGGCCGTGTGCCCCACCAGGTGTAAGGTTCGCTGACCCATCTGGTGTGGTGGTCGATGGCATTGCGGGCTGTGATGCGTCGGAGGGACTGCGCAGTTTTATGCTGGAATTCACCCTGCTTTGATCTCAGGTCGGGTACGCCAATTGCTGTAGAGAGACCCTGTTGTACACTTTCGGGGTGCCAGATTTTGCACCCCACTTCCCATTTCTCTGGATTTAAAGGATCGTCAGGTTCTGGCGGATTTACCTCATGCATTTCTCGTGTTGGGTTAGGAATTTCATCATATATAGGGTTAAATATTTCAAAAGACTGCAGCTCTGTCCTTGCTTTTGAGATAACGGTGGAGGAGTAGCAGCTGCTTCTAAGATAGTTTCTGTGAGTTTTAGAGCATTTAAAGCTGTATGCACTGATTTCCAAGTAATGATTTTCTCAGGGATTTTAAGCTGCAAGATTTTGTTCTTTCAAAATTCTCTGTAAAATCTTTTAATTGAGCTTTCTTTCCTTTCAGCTGATCATGCTTTTGTCAGCTTGAAAAACAGGAGCTAATTGTCGCTCCTCTTTGTTGCCGACCTGCACAGAGTCCCCGATTCTCTGCCACCCATCCAAGTCAAACAACCGATCTGTCATTGCTATCAGCTTTTGTCGGCTGTACCACAATAATAGTCCTGATATCTCTCCTTCAGTTAATTTCACGTTGGCTCGATCCGCCAATTCCGGCAGGCTTTCTGTGCCGCCTTTTCCAACACTGATACAGTGGAACCCATACTGCCGATATTCACCCCCCCTGGCGTGCCGCAGATCCGCTCCTTCCTCTCTCGGGCAGCCCGGCTTACCTCGCCGGTCGGCAGTCCCCTGCCTTCTTCGGCTGCGGTATCACGTCGAGGTCACCACCTGCCGAGTTTCAGCATCCATGCAGGGACAGGAATGACTCTCACACATTGATGCAATGCACAGCCGATTCGATTTATTGGTCTGCTTGCGTGGTTATATACATTTTTCCACATCTGTACACGCGATCACACTTATTCAGATAGGCTACAGACATAAATCACGCTCTGCTCACGCACCCCATATTCCCTTATGATTGGTAACTATGCACTAACGCTAATAGCAACAGGCCGCCTCCATGTCCTTGAACACGTCTTGTTTTTGCTAACCCACATCATGTACACTATCAGAACTTTCTCAATTGCTATTCTTAGCTGTCCTTTCCAGTGGCCTGTTCAGTTACGCTGTTTTACTTAAACGGCCTAGTCGTGCTAATTTTTAAGCTACATAGACCCCAACAACCACCAGGTCTAGTATCACATCCCCTAGGGTAGGAATGCTTATTACCTGGCTTAAGAAGTTGTCTTCAATGCATTCTAGGAACCTGCTGGATTGCCTACAGCTTGCCATATTGCTTTGCCAGCAGATGTCGGGGTGGTTGAAGTCCCCCAGTAGGACGAGAGCCTGCGAATGTGAAGCCTCCTGGAGTTGGAGGAAGAATGCTTCGTCTGTCAGCTCCTCTTGATCTGGCGGCCTGTAGTAGACACCAACCACTAGGTTCCCTTTGTTGCCTCTCTCTACGATTCTTACCCATAAGCTTTTGACCTGCTCGTGGTTATTCTTCAGGGACAGCTCTTCACTCTGTAGTGTTTTCTTGATGTAAAGGGCAACGCCCCTGCCCCTCCTTCCTCGCCTGTTCCTTCTGAACAGCCTGTAGCCATCAAGAGCTACATTCCAGTCGTGGGATTCATCCCACCAAGTTTCCGTGATGGCAATCAGGTCATAGCTTTCCAGCAGCACGACTGCTTCCAACTGCTCCGGTTTGTTTCCCATGCTGCGTGCATTTGTATAGAGGCATTTCGTCTGAGCTGTCGGCCTCGTTACCTTCATAGCAGAGCACCCCTTTTTTCCCTTGAGGTGTTTCATGGGTATTTTCTTGTTGGCACCGGATACCTCAGGTGCCTCCAGCTCCCCTCGGCAAGACTTCCATATTGCTGCAGTGTCCCTCACATGCTGCTGGGCAACGGGTTGAGGGCTCCTACTAGCCCCCCACCCCTCCAACCATTGTGTATCCTCCCCTAGCCTGTCCCTGGCAAGCCTGATAAGTTCCCCTTCCCCCTTCACCTCTAGTTTAAAGCCCTGTCAGTGAGACCCGCCAGCTCCTGGGCAAAGATCCTCTTCTTGTAGCTAGCATTGGTATGATATATGAAATAAAATTTTAACATTTGAACTGTAAATTAATAGTATTTATTTTGTTTTAATGTGTTACAGCATAAGCATGAACTTATATCCTAAAAATGCATACTCTTCTGAGCAAGCATTAGTTCCAGGACTATCTTGCATATCGCCTTAAAGGCAATGATTAGACATGTGAGAGACTAGAATAATCCAGCCAGATCTAGTTCCTGATTTGCACTACTTTAAAAAAGGGGAAAAAAAATCCATAATTATTTTATCTTATACTGCATACTTAAGCAACTGAATACTGAAATTTGTGACAGTGCAGTGTAATCTCTTCTTCTTATAGCTTCTTAATCAGTTTTATGTCAGTTTCGGTGTGGAAAATAATAAATGGGAAAAAAAGAGAGTTTCATCTTGTCAATTAGTCTCTTGAAAGAGTCCACATAAAGTTAGTAACCCAGTTCAATTACTCTTCAGCTTCTTAGTCCCAGAACTTCTATCCATTCATACTATTTTGGCAATTTTGTAGAAAAAAAAGGTGTTTTTTTTTTTTTAAATTTAATACAGGGTTTTTGCCCTTTTTTTCCACCTTTTGTTGGTGAGAAGATCAATCTGACAGAGTGGGTATAGACCAAAATTGTTTTTAATAAACTTTGTATAAGAACGGTAAAATTTCTTGTGAGCAGCCCAAATGTATAACTTAATGTTCTCTCCTGTTCTTTGGAGAGTCTGCATTTTCTGGAGGAAAGAATGAAAGGAGGTGGGTGGAAAGCCTAAAATGAATGTATTCTCTTTTAAAGACTGTGAATTCAAGCCATTTCTATCATGCATTAAATACCAATAACAAGTAACGAAAATAAACTAAAAAAAAAAAAAAATTAAACAGAAATAAAAGGAACCACAGAACAGAAAGCTTGAGGTTGGAAGGAAGTTCTGGAGCTCTTCTGGTCCTATCTCCCTGCTAAAGCAGGGCCATCCAGAACCAGTTCCTAGGATCATGTCCAGATGGCTTTTTGTCATGGTTTAGCCCCAACTGGCAACGAAGAACCTCTTAGTCACTTTCTCACTCCATCCCCCCTTGGTGGCATGGGGAGGAGAATCAGAAGGAAAAGGCAAAACTCATGTGTTGGGATAAAAACAGTGTAACAGAGAAGCAAAGGGAGAAAAAAATAACAACAATAATACTGACAAAAGTATATAAAGTGCAATTCTCTCACCGCCCGATCCTCAGCTTGCTCCTGAGTAGCAAATGACCCCGGTTCTGCCAGCTCCCCCACTTAAATACCAAACATAACATCACACGGTATGGAATATCCCATTCGATCGGCTGGTTTGGGTCAGCCCAACCAGCTTCTTTTTAAAATTAACCCTATCCCAGCTGAACCCAGGACATTATCCACCCTGTATTCTACAACATCTACATCATGCCCACATCCCGCACTTTCCAATTTACCACCATCACTTCTCCAGTCTTTTTTATATATATATACACACACAGAGTTATCATTCTCTTAGTCTATGGACCATCCCTCTAAAATGACTGTTGAGTTCATTTAATCCATGAAGTTGGGCTCCATCTATCATGACAGTTTTTCAGCAGAAGAGATGATGTGTGGTGTTGGATGGTCATGTGCTGCATCCAGAGATTGCAACTGGTTTATCTGGTGTGGCCCACTTACTCCATGTAGCACCAGTTGCATGATGTGTGGAGGGGACCCCTCTCTTTGAACATCCAGTCCAGCACCAGCAGTCGGGGTGGCAAGATGAGCTGTGCTTCACTTCCAAAGCAGCTCGAACTCCTTCATGTGCTGCCAGTATCTCTTTTTCAGTGGGAGTATAGCGGGCCTTGGATTCTCTACGTCCTCGACTCCGAAACCCAAGTGGTCGACCTCGAGTCTTCCTTGGTACTTTCTGCCAGAGACTCCAGGTAGTGCCATACTCCCCAGCTGCAGTGTAGACCACATTTTTAACATCTAGTCCTGCCCAGACTGGTCCAAGGGCTACTGCATGAACTATTTCTTGTTTAATTTGTTGAATGGCTTATTGTTGCTCAAGGCCCCATTCAAAATCGTTCTTCTTCCAGGTCACGTGATAAAGAGGGTTTATAATCTGACTATAATTTGGATATGCATCCTAAAAAAAACCCGCAATGCCTAAGAAGGCCTGTGCTTCCTTTTTACTAGTTGGTGGAGACATAGCTGCCATTTTGTTGATAACTTTTATTGGCAGCTGGTGATGCCAATCCTGCAGTTTTATTCCTACAAACCGGATCTCCTGTGCAGGTCCATTGATCTTACTTCATTTTATGGCAAAACCAGATTTCAGAAGGAATTGGATTATTTTCTCCCCGTGCTCAAAAACTTCTTCCACTGTGTTGCTCCCCACAGTGATGTCATCAATGTATTGCAGGTGTTCCAGAGCTTCACTGTTTTCCAGTGTTGTCTGTATCACTCCGTGGCAAATAATAGGATTGTGTTTCCACCCCTAGGGCAGTCAGTTCTAGGTGTACTGGATGCCCCTCCAGGTGAATGCAAATTGTGGCCTGCACTCTGCTGCCAAAGGGATGGAGAAGAATGCATTAGTGATGTCAATGGTGGCATACCACTTGGCTGCCTTTGACTCCAGTTGATACTGAAGTGCCAGCATGTCTGGTACAGCAGCACCCAGTTGTGGCATAACTTCATTCAGGTCATAATATTCTACCATCATTCTCCATTTTGCATTACGCTTTCATACTGGCCATATGGGACTATTAAAGGATGAGCGAGTTTTGCTGATCACTCCTTGATTCTTCAGTTGATGGATCAGCTTATGAATGGGAATCAGCGAGTCTTGGTTGGTGCGATATTGCCGCCAGTACACTGTTGTGGTAGCAACTGGCATCTGTTGTTCTTCAACCTTCAGCAACCCCACAACGGAAGGATCTTCAGAGACAGCCGGCAAAGTAGACAGCTGTTTAATTTCATCTGTCTCCACAGCAGCTATGCCAAAAGCCCACCAATACCCTTCTGGATCCTTGAAGCTCCCTCTCCTGAGTTCGTCTATGCCAAGGAAGCATGGAGCCTCAGGGCCAGTCACATGGGGTGCTTCTGCCACTCCTTCCCAGTGAGGCTCACTTCAGCCTCCAATACACTCAGCTCTTGAGACCACCCTGTCACTCCCGAAATACAAATGGACTCTGACCCTTTGAAATCTGATGGCATTAAAGTACACTGTGCACCGGTATCCAGTGCAGCCTTGCACTCTTGTGGATCTGACGTGCCAGGCCACTGAATCCACACCGTCCAATAAACATGGTTGTCCCTTTCCTCCACCTGGCTGGAGGCAGGGCCACTCTAAACCTGGTCATAGTATTCTTTATTCACCTGTTCTAAAAATGACTTAGAGGTCCCTTCAAGAGGATCAGAAGTAAGATCAAGCTTTCTGCTCTGTGTGGGGAACTGCCCACTAGAAACTGGAGTGGCATTTTTCCTAACAGAATCCCCTTTTGTGATTGCTTTACCTTGCAACTCATGCACTTGTACCTCTAGGGCTGAGGTAGGTTTTCCATCCCACTTGCTCATATCCTCTCCGTAGTCATGCAGGTAGAACCACAGGCTGACCCGTGGTGTGTAGCCTCTGTATCCTCTCTCTTGAGCAGAAACACACTTACTCCTCATAGCTGAGACACTGGCCTGTGCAGGTGGGGAGTAGGACATATTCTCTTTGATTTGCTGGACTTTCTGGGATGATTTCTCCACGGTTGAGATGAGGGAGGAAAAGAGGTTTTCTTCATATGGCCATAGTCGGACAGCCATCTCATCCACTGTTGGTGTCTCTTCACTTTTCCAGTCCATTATTGCCAATGAGTTGGCACACAATGATGGTGTGCTCCATACAAACTTCCTCCACGTTGGTCAGGTGCATTGGACCTCATTAGGATCTATGGATAGCTGCATTTTCCAGGTCATAATAAACCATCTCCCACACAGCTAATTCGCTCAGGTCCTGGATATCTCTATCCACGATGGTCCATTGTTTGGATAACACACAATATCTTCACTTAAGGGATACTTTTCCTTCAAGGCTAACAGAAGTCACTTCCATAGGCTGAGGGCTTGTGTCTTTTTTCCAATTGTCTTGTCAATGCCCACTTCTCTAGGGATCCCAGCTGCTTGGCTTTCCTGCCCTCTAATTCCAAGATACTGTCCCCATTATGCCAGCATTGGAGCAGCCATTTTTAACAACATACAGCCCCTGACACAGAGAAAATGCAGAAAAATCACAAGCCAAAATCACTGGATGAGCCTCTGCAGAGATAAGCAATGATGTTTGGAAGGACTTCTGAGGGAAGAAACAGAACCTGAAAGTGAAGCAAATAGAAATAGAAGGAAGGTGTGAAGTGAAGCCAGAGCTATGGGATGACAAGGATGTGTGTTTGATGAACTCATTGTCCCCAGAAAACATTCACAGCTGTTGGTACTTAACATTCTTGTTACAAGCCGTGCCTTGTTTTTCGGTCCTTCGCTCCTTCAGAACTCAAAGCAACAACTTAAGAGCAACTAATTTCTTCTGTGTTTCACTCACTTCCTAATGGTGACTACTTTGCTTAGTTTTCCTAATTTTAGTGTTTATGACTGTATATTTCTTCAGCCAGTTTTTGTATAACTTACTGAGAGGTATGTTATTGATCGTCTTCCACTGTATAGTCTCTACATATCGCTATTAGAACATCTATTATTTCAATTATGTGTACCAATAAAGCTGTTATCTCGGAACATACAAATTGTACATGACATCTCATCTTTCAAGCTAGAAATTCAAATACTTTCCTTCACAATTTCATTTGGAAAGAAAATGTAATCTGTAGTCCAATGAAATGTACATTAGCTTGTTCCAAATTCAGTCTCAATGATGAAAAAAAAAAAAAACCTAGCTGCAAGAAATAATTTTATTAATGAGATTAATGTCAGTTACTCCAGTAAACCAGTGGCTTTACCGAGCAAAATGCTGTTGAAGAAATTACCAGGTAATTACTAACTATGAAATTGAGAGTAATGTGTTTTTATGTTGTCCGTGGTTTTTTTTATAATAATTCCTTCTCAGTATAAAACAGATTGTTTTTTATTCTTTTGCAAATGTGAAAATACAACACATACACATGGATGTAAATCCAGTCCTGCATTGTAAATCCTCACTGTTTTCTGTTAGTTATCAGGATTACTTTCTTTAAGCCTGTACAGGTGCTTGATGCCAGAATTACAAAATAAAATGGAAGGAAATAGAGGTGTACACACAGACACACAACTACTTTGTATGGAGTAAAACTCAGAATTGGAACCCCTCAAGCATTTTTTAAGTTTAAAGCTGGAAATTGCTTTCAGCTGATCCACTTCCATATAGTTCAGTCTTGCCTTTATTTTTACTTTCTCTGAAATCAGTCCTGCAATGAAATCCCATAACTCAGTGCTCTTTAATATTTCTTCCATGCTGACACATGTGGAGTACCCCCTTCACTACTACATGAATCCATGAAAGCACTACCTAAATGAGTTCTTTCTCAAGACTGATTAGTACAGCTGTGTCCGGCAGAAACTAATCAAGACATACTTTTTAACACTTGCTTTCATTTGTGGATTTTTTTCTTCATCTTGTTTTATTGACTACTTACTTAGTTGCTTAGATTTATTTATAGAAATAATCATTACACTGTACTTCCTTTCTTCCAATGTTTCTGTATTTCGTCTCATTTTTTTTCCTACACTTCCCCATGAATATTACTCTTAAAAAAAGGGAATTCAGTGTTTGAAAATATATAGTGTGTTAAGTGTTGACATATTCCTTTGATAGGCAATGTTTCACTGGCTGAAACTGGTAAATGAAATTGTAACTTTTAGAATTAAGCTACAAATATTTTTAATAATAAGACATTAAAATGTGCATATACAAAATTTAGTCTTTCTTCATAACTGTGGATAGATACAATACATTTGAAACTCAATTTGACAGTTTTCTTTCTAAAATCATGAAGTGTTAGACAAGTTTTAATGCTTGTTTAAGTTCCCAAGGATAAAAGATGACTTACAAGATACAGAATGGCTTTTGCTATGTTTTCGTTGGTTGTTTGGTTGTTTTTTTTCCTGTACTTCAGAAAATATAATTATCAAGAAACTTAGTTATAATCATCAAGGTTAGCAAATACCTATTCAAATTCACTGTTCAGTTGTTTTGATTGAATTGGTCTAAGCAATGTTGCAGAGCTTTCATCTCAACAGATCTAAGTGAGCCTTTTAGATGGGGGCATAGATGAACCGTGGGTGCACAGCCAGGTAACCGGTTTAATAAGCTTTGGTAAAGCAAGAACAATTCCTTTGAACCAAATTTGTTTCGACTAGACCTTTTCCCTTTGGACATTGTCATGTCTGTTGGCCCGAGTTTGATCTTTTGGCAGCTTTGGGGCCTGCAAGATTGCTTTTATGTAGTCAACAACCTACATCTAGAAAACAGAAGTCAGTGGTGAATATATGCCCTAAATAAACAAGAAACTTAATGACCTTTTTAAACTTACACTTCTCAACTGCAAAAGTGAGAACACTATTTAAAAATATTACGGTATTAGCTGAGAGAAATTAATAAAGAATATTTTTCACAGAATCACAGAATCACAGAATATTAGGGGTTGGATGGGACCTCTGTGGGTCATCTAGTCCAACCACCCTGACAAAGCAAGGTCATCTACAGTAGGCTGCACAGGACCTTGTCCAGGCCAGTCTTGAATATCTCCAGAGAAGGAGAATCCACAACCTCCATGGGCAACCTGTTCCAGTGCTCCGTCACCCTCAGAGGGAAGAAGTTAGTCCTCAGCTTCAGAGGGAACATCCTGTGCTTCAGTTTGTGCCCATTGCCCCTTGTCCTGTCACTGGGCACCACTGAAAAGAGTTTGGCCCCTTCCTCCTGACACACACCCTTCAGATATTTGTAAGCATTTATAAGGTCCCCTCGCAGCCTTCTCTTCTTCAGGCTGAACAAGCCCAGCTCCCTCAGCCTTTCCTCATAGGACAGATGCTCCAGTTCCCTCATCATCTTTGTAACCCTCCACTGGACTCTCTCCAGTAGCTCTTCATCTTTCTTGAAGTGGGGAGCCCAGAACTGGACACAGTACTCCAGATGGGGCCTCCCTAGGGCAGAGCAGAGGGCAAGAAGAACCTCCCTCGACCTGCTGGCCAGATTCTTCTTGATGCACCCCAGGAGACCATTGACCTTCTTGGCATCCAGGGCACACTGCTGGCTCATGGTTAACCTGTCATCCACCAAGACACCCAGGTCCCTCTCCGCGGAGCTGCTCTACAGCATGTCCGCCCCAAGCCTTTATTGGTGCATGGGGTTGTTTTTTCCCAGGTGCAGGACCCTGCACATGGTTTTTCTATTAGATCAAAACTATTTTAATTAGAAGAATATATCTATCAACTGTATATATATTTAAATCGTCAGTATTGAAAGAATTATATCAGTAAGATAGGTATATACACTCTACTTTTGATTCTTTCAGGAATTCTGAAGGGGTGCCCATTGTGATTAAAACTGTCTGTTATAATGTCACTGGATTTGAAAAAGCACATCAACATTAGAGAAATGGCATAGAAAAAATACAGTGCTTGTGCAACAGGCTTAGTACTTCATGTCAATTACTATTGAGAAATTTGACATCAAGCTTTTACTTTCAATCATATCATGAACTGCTGATCAATTAGAAAGCCAGCTCTAAAGGTATAATATATCATGTGAAAAATCAATAACTCTACTTCATCCTAATTTAAAGATAAGATGAAAATTTGGAAAAGTCAATGCACAGTATTGTTACTAACCCCTGGCAGTGGGGAATCTTAAATACTAAATGGATATGTAAGTCTGATAAAAGGTTGAATTCAGACCTTCTCACCTCCTTTTACAGTCATCCGTTGCAAAATAAAGACCTTACTACTGATGAAAAGCTTAACTTGTATACAAACATAAATTGATATAGCTACACCAGAGACTACATACCTCACCCCTTAACCAAAACAAAAACTTCATGCACAGTGTACCTAGAGCTGTATGCTGCTGTGGAAGTAAGAATATAGAAAACAGAATGATAGTTTTGTAAATATAAATGTAATAGCTCTGTAAATATATATGTCTTAAGCAAAAAGTTCATAAAAAGTTTCAAAGGCTCTAACGAAATTTAACAAGTACGAATCAAAGTTTTGGTAGTTTCAAAAAAAACCACAGTGTGTACCTTAAGGTTTTCCTTTTTTTTTATTTAAGTCTGAAAAAGTAATATAAAAGGTATAAAGGACAAGAACCAAAGCAGTTACCAATGTAGATTCACAGAAGTTGCTCTGCAGAGGAAGAAAACTTGTAGCCTGTTCAAAACAGGGAATATCTTTCAAAATGTGATATTATTATTTAATATACCTGATGAATTGTTGGACCCTCATATGTGGAGAAAACCTGACTCACTTTATCAGAAAATACAATGAAGTTTCCTGTATAACTCAGTCACATTGAAATGCAGGGTTATATATACAATGATCAGAGAAAAATGTTAATAATGGTATCAAAAGGAAAATAATGAACAACCAATACTTTTATGACAACTAACAACAGTCAAGTAGTAGAGCCATTAACAATTGTAGGATACAGCTACAGGCTCATTTTCAGAAATACTGTAGGTTCACTAGCACAGAGTGGAACATGACTTCTAATGGCTAAATTTCAATGACTTTTTATAGCAAGCCAGTGAATTACAAAATAAGTAAGGGGTGGGAAAACTTTTAAAATGCTAAAACAGGAGGAAAAGAAAAGTACTATAGTGCTTATACTCGCACGACTCTGAACCCTGCATGTTTGCAGCATTATATGTCTATGTGGAGACTAACACTCTCCAATGAACCATAGATTTATGTTTTCTGAATGTGTATGCACATCAGAGAATTTTATTTCTCTTTAATACATTTGTGCACTTCTTTCTTCCCCGGACCTCCTCACCCAACCGCCTACTGAAGAAAGAAGAAGTAGCACAGATTTCTGGTCATATGCCATCTTATGTGGAAAGAAGCATCCTATGGCAGATTTTAATCCTCATTATTGACTATTTGATCTGAACCTCACTACTGAATTTTTGTCTACACAAAATGCTGCGCATAGACAGAGTATACCTATTTAAAGGCTGCTTCTCAAATCTCGCATAACTTTTTGTTTCCATTCCAGGAGTTTACACTGCTTGCAAACTGAAGATTTTCTCAGATTATTGCATCTGGTTGTTCCATATTGCAAAGTAAAGATATCTAGGAAATAACAGAAAGCTACTAAGATACGAATAAGATTGGTCTGTCTTGAAGAACCAGTGTTTTTATGAAGATTGTCTGCCTCACAGAACTTAGACTCTGGTGTCAGACGTGCTGGGTGGTGTACTTCACCTGTGAAGGTTGACTGTTACAGTATGTTTCTTTCTGAAGTGTGAAAGATTGATGAGGTATGAAAATCTTATTTTTCCATCAAGAGAAAGCTGTGCCATCACCCTTCATGGATGAAACAGTCTATGATGCCTTTTCTTTCAGGTAATATATGTGTTTAATTTTTCAATGTGTGCTTTTAGAAGGGGAAAATAATGTTGCCAGTGGTGAGGATTATTAAACTTGTCCTCAGAATCCCATCCTGTTACCGAAGTGATGCATGTACTTTCTTTGCTTTTAGTACACGTCTAATTTGTTAGTCTACAAGATGGTGATTTTGGGTGCATATTGGGTTATAAACTTAAGGCTGAAATTATGAAATACTATAACAAAACACTACTATTTTATTTGATTTATTAGGATATCATTAGCCACTTTGTTGAAGTCCAGACCATTTTTTTGCTAATCTTAAAGGGTAATTACCACACTGCTGATCATGTTGTCATGGTTTAGTCTTTTTTTTTAATCAGCCTCCTCACTCTGCTCTCTGTTCTTTCTCCCGTGCGTATCATCTCTTGAGCAGAACAGTAACCTTCTTTTAAACTGGATTTCATGTTGCTCAAAAACCTGCCAAGTTTCTAATCTCTTTCTGTGCTTTCTACTTCTTGCTTTTCTCTTCTTCCTCCAGAGGAATTTTAAGCATATCTTAAAATGAATCAATCTCAGAGGCTAAACAGTTTCATTTCATTGTTCCTCTATTCGCTGAACTGGATATGACTCCTTCCCAACAAGACTTCAATGCATTGGTGCTATATTTAGTCTATTGGCCTTAAAAAATACCCTAATGTACTGTATTTCTTAAAACTCCAAACTTGCTTCTTGATTTTTAAAATTCTTACCGCGTTATAAATAGTCTTATGCACCCAAGAAGCTGTTAAACAAAAGGAAGTGCATATCCCACTTGGCATTTCTGAGTACAGGCTTTTCTGTTTATCCCCCTCCTTCTTTATTTAAAGGAAAAGGCAAGCAGAAAATATTTAGAGTCTCACATTATCCTAACTCAAGGGTAAAGCTCCATGCAGCTCTATACAATGTTTTCATTCATGGAAAGGTTTTGCAATGCATAACAATTCTAGCAGAAACAATGTAATTGGAGTGTAGGGAAGTTTTGCAAGTACTGATTTTCCAGACCTGAGGCTTTTGCTGGTAGGACTGAAAATGTGTGCAAGCGATTGATCAAGTCTGGAATCTATAACGCAGCACTTCAAAAACTAGGTCAGGGAGCTCTGTTTGGGCCAATAACCTTTGTTCTAGAGAAACCTGATATAAGTTTTCCGTGCAGATGGAGAGCTATTTCTTCGAGTTCTTCAGTAAACTTCCTCACAGATGTCATACCTTTCTCTCCATCATGCTCCACTGGACAGTGCAGAAATGTCAATAACTAGCAACGAGTGGGTTAGCAAGCTGTTGGGAAAGATAATGCTCTGTATGCAGCATGAGAATCTTTTTTTTTTTTTTTCCCTGTTGTCTTTATATAGACTCAAATAAGCTAAAAGCCCCTCCGTTACAAAAAAATGATTTTTTGCCCAAGTTACTTTCTGTAGACTTTCTGGGCTTCCTTCTACAGAAGATGTAGCATCTCAGAGAGATACATTAGAGAGAGAGATATGTATTTGTGTGTATGAAGGGAGGGGTAGAGAAGGAGAGACAGCGAGAGAAATAGTGAAAGAGCGGCAGAGAGAGTGTGAGCTAATAACACAAAGAGAAGGTTCTAGTGTTTTGCTGCTACTTCTGCCAAGAAAGACATAACTCCCTTTAAAGGAATAACAGTGAGGTAATGCTTAGCAATGACTCTCACGAGTTAAAGAGTTGTCCTGTTATCTTCAGATCACTACTACTCACAGTTGCTGCTATATCTCTGGCAAACACCACCACCCCTCTTCAAAACTTACCTCTTCAGCAGTGTATAGTGACTATTATAGAACATACTCCCTTTGGGAGCGCAGTGAAAAAAGCCCTGTTATACATAATTAAAAAATGTAAAACCTGTACAAATTATTCTGTATTTCTGACCATCCCATGAGTGGTTTGAAAAACATAAGCCTCTGCTAAACTCACCAAAAACACAAAAGTGGAAAAGGTCAACAAATTCAAACATGAAACTCTAAACCAATAAAAAATAAACCTGCCTTTCCATGGGCCTCCCTTGTAGCTCCATCAAGTAATATTAAATACTTAATAATGCATAATGATACCCTATGCATTGAATAAATGCTGGCTTTTCTCTTCTCTGCCTGTTACTTGTTTACAAGTTGATTTATGGACCTAAGCAAAAACTTTGCTTCCTATGACCAGCGTAAACACAAATTGCCAATATGTTTGTACATTTGTTGTTTGTACTAGAGAGCAAAGCAATGCAATGTACACTGTTGTCTGTGCCTCACTAAACTACAGCTTTTTCAAGATCCATCTTTCTTTTCGAAGAATAAGTCTTTCTCTAGTGCCACAGTGGATCTTCCTATAAAGTGAGTTAATAGAGCAATATACAAGATTTTGTTGTTCTCCAGTGGATACCTGCAGGGCAGAACTGCAGTGGAAGATATTAATATGTTGGGTTCTTTTTTCCCATAACTATAACATATTTTCCCAGAAAATAACGTATAGAAATGGAAGTTTCCTCTTAAGCATAGTGTACTCTCTGCAAAAGCACCTCGTCACTCATTTGTTTAAATAATTGACCCCAAAATTACTATCTCTGTGCCCTTTAAGCAATTCAGAGAGTAGAGATCAAAAAATATCTGTGGACCTATGAGTGAGAACAGCTCAGTGAAAACACAGAAATCTTGTAAAACAAAAGACCTCTGTACTTTTAGATTACAGCACAGTGTGAGCTCTATTTTTGTTATGAGAAGACCAGTGCCATAGATCATGTAAGCCCCAGGAAAATGCAAAGGTCAAGTGCTACAGCTGACAACAATAAGGAATTATTATCCATTATTGATTTTTCAGGTAGGCAACAAGGAGACTGCAACAAGTCCAAGGGCAGTGAAGAGAGACTTCAAGGGCTTGGGACAAGTGAGTAAAGGATCAGGAGCACAAGTAGTGTTCACTATCCTTCCAGTTGCAGAGAATGATGAGGAAAGCAACAAGAATGTTATGTAAAGCAACATTTTCTCAGATGCACACTAACTGCATAATTCTCCTGTTCTGGATGTCACTGAGCACTGAGGATCAAATTAGCAGATATGTTGGATGCTTAGCAGCTTAGTCATTTAATAGAGCTGTATATTGAGAAAGGAAAGTGCCATAAGAAGCAGCTAAAAATCAGAAACTGGACATTTAAACTTAGTGAAAAGATTTGGTGTTAATATTTTTGAGTCTTTATTCTTCATTAATTCTATCTCCATACTCATTGTGAAAGCAACTTTAGTAAACGGCTTTGAAGCTGTGAAACAATATAGTGACATCACCTAGTGACGCCAAGGTAGAGAAGTCCATGAGGTAATTATTAGCTATGTATTTAATGTCTGAACAGTTTGAAATAATATAGGACAAGGGCTACACATGGAGTGAGAAAAATGTAAAGGAGCTTGGAATAGCTCCTTTGAGGTATATTCCTACAGAAATAAAGTGGAAGCTTTCAAAAAGTAAAATCTGAAACTAAACATTCCTGAGTATTTTTTGAATACAGCTTGATGTTTCAAATTATAAGAACCTGCAACAAGAACTGGTGTGAGTCCAATTCTATATTCCAAACCAAGTGTTTTGGTCCTTTTTTGTGGAGTCACACGTCATCGCATCATCATATTGACAACAGTCAAGTTGTACTATCAGGCATTTTCCATTGTTAAGTTGAATCACTAAGGAACAGAGAAGAAGAATGCCAGAAATTCCTGTGTTCTGCTCCACTGCTGCCTATTCCAAACCTATGAAAGAGGCCCTATGGAACACTGTAAAATACACAAAACATGTATTCCACTCTCCATAGGGAAGAATAGTACAGACTTCAAGATCTAAACTTAGAAAGTCTGCAGCCTCAGTAAGTATTCCCATTATTTTTGTGCTCGACATTCCAACCTTAACAAGTTCATAATTAGATTTCAAAGGATCTGGTTTAAAATGCAGTGCAGCATAAATTTTGAGTAACTTTTCTGTGTAGAATACAGCCCAATCTGTCACTCACAGTTTTGTGCCAGACATCACTGAGCTAACATCTTTAATGATGCATGCTTCTTGTTACTGGCACATGTAAGTACAAGAAGCAGTTCTCTGTGTCTTTAGTGTCATGGTTTCTGCATGTCCTTCAAGATTACATAAAAAGGGATATTCTCTCTAATGCTGCAAATAAAATGTAGCTGTTGAGAGTGCTGTAGTAATGCACTGATTAATCATAATCTCAAGTATGTGAGCAAATGAGCATGCCCACAAGAAAGACTCTGCTAATTTCAGCACGCAGTGCAGTCTCTGGATCTAAGCAGTGATGATGCTGAAATGTCCCAATTAATCTTGAATGACTTTAACAATACAGGGAAATTAGCATAAATCACATTAAACTGGTAACACCACCCCTACCACCGCCCCCAGCTTCCTTCTGCAGTTTTGGTAGAATCTCAGATCTAGGTTAAGAATCCTAATCTGCTTTATTAAGGTGAAAAAACAAACACATCTATATGTGAACTAGCTGTCTAATTTCAAGTTCTTGTCAAAGAAGATACATATTTCAACTCAGTTGCCTCAACTGTATTTCATATAATCTTTCATGACCTACACTATCTCTCCAGCCTCCAGCTGCCACTCAGAAGAGCATGGATCACTTGTAAGTACTATGCAATACCTGAAAAATCCACGCCTCCTACAGATTTACTTATAAAAAATGTGTATATAAACCAATATGACTGGAAGTGTGAGATAAATATTTACCCTACTTGTCTAAAGAGTGCATATATTGAGAGATTTGTGCTAGATGCATGGGATACATCATAAAGATGTCTGTCTCCTCCATCTCTGCTGAACAACCTCCCATTGATTTTTTTATTTTTTCTTCTTTGAAATGACAGAACTGAACCCTTTATTCCAAGCTATTTGTCATGAACCAGTTCCGCACTGGTCAGATCCCTGCAAAAGGCAAATCTTCAGTAACTCTTTTGCTTTACCTGCTATCTTTGTGATTTATATGATCAAATAGAATTAATAGCATTTATTTGTAAGGCATCTTTCAACCCCAAAAATTTCCTAGGCTGTGTAGGTAAAGAGGTCAGTAAATTCAGCATAAATAGTGAAGCTGTGACTTATACAGTTCATACCAAACCTGTAGCAATAAAATCTTTATACTGCAGAACTGCATATTCTGTAGCAAAGATTTCACATATTAGAAAGTAAAATTATTACAGAAGTCCTTCAGGGAGTTTTTAGAAGTATTCTTGGTGCTGTTCTCTGAAAACAGTAATCTATAATATTAGTCTGCCTTACACAAAATTTATGCACAACTACAGGCCTTCAAGAAATAAAAAAATATAAATTAGCTTTTCCGTATACCATAATGTTCAAATTTCTTGAGCTGATATTTATAAATCTTGTGGGCATAGACCAAACTTTTCTGCATCCTATTCAAGGGCAGCCTTGATGTGTCTGAGCTGCTCTGCAGTTTCTTCTCCTTGCCACTTTGTCCCCTCTCCAACCGACTTGTGTCAGGCCAATTGTCTGACATGGGCTTATGTGATAAGGATAGGAATACAAAAAAGAGCTGGAGCTGGAAGGCAGACATACTTGTCAATGGCTGCGCAGCACTGCGTCATTTGTTTAATAATTTCAGAGTCTTCTAAAGAAGTTATGATATTGCACCACAGGCACAAATCATGCAGTTGACTGTGGCAGGATATGAAACCAAGAGATGAGGTTTAAGGGGAGGTCTGTCTCCTCCTTTCACTCTGTCTCCTTGGGAACAAGCAGAAAAGTCAGTTCAAAAACTTGACTTCATATACATCTATGGAGTGAGTACATGTATGTGTGTTTCAAAATTCCCATGTCTTCTCTTTACTGCTGGTGTTAATGTGATGTTAATAGTATTTCTACATTGTGTATGTAAGCAAGGCATACTTCTTTCATCATTTGTATGGAGTTTTTAAATGAATTCTACAATGTACTTGTACCCAGAAAGCTGTATTGAGTTCTAGACAAGTATCAACTAAGTTATAGAGAAAAAAATACTTACATAAAATCTAATAAAAATATTTAGATATCCAAAATGCTGTTATGTTCAGGTTAATGATTATGGAGATATGCTGAAGCAAGACGAGATTCTCAGGAGCTCCAGAAATTTAGAGTTTCTAGAATAAACTGGGTGCCAGTTTGTGCTAGCAAGGAAGCCCAGCAGCATCAGGTTCTTTGCTGACTACACTTGTGATAACCTTTCATCTACAGCCCTTCGCTCTTCTGAAAGAGATATCTTAGTGTCAAATTTTAAGTCGAGAGGAATAACCAGAATCAACCATAGCTCATTCAGATGCATAAAGGTGAACAGTTAGGATACTGGCATAAAAAATTGAAAATTTCAAGGTTCTGAGTTACTAAAGGCTTCACTGCTTAAAGATGCACTGCAGCCTTAACCCCAGAATGCAGAGCATCCTCTGATGAACTAAATGGGCTTAGACAGGCTTGTAAATAAAAGTTTATTTTAGGATGTTTTTAAAAAATTATTTAAGAAATATAAAGCCTAATACCAGCACAGTAATGAGAGCATATATAGTAAAAATACAGGAGTGACTCTAAAAAAAATTATTAATTTACATGTTACATATGTCTTTGCAGTGAAGATATGCTTTTTCACAGAATCGCAGAATCACAGAATCACAGAAACACAGAATGGTACGGGTTGGAACAGACCCCCGTGGGTCATCTAGTCCAACCCTCCTGCTGAAGCATGGTCACCTACAGTAGGTTGTAGAGGACCTTGTCCAGGCGGGTCTTGAATATCTCCAGAGCAGGAGACTCCACAGCCTCCCTGGGCAGCTTGTACCAGTGCTCTGTGACCCTCAGAGGGAAGAAGTTCTTCCTCATGTTCAGACGGAACTTCCTATGCTTCATTTTGTGCCCGGTGCCCCTTGTCCTGTCGCTGGGCACTACTGAAAAGAGTCTGGCCCCATCCTCCTGACACCCACCCTTCAGATATTTATAAGCATGTATTGGGTGCCCTCTCAGCCTTCTCTTCTTCAGGCTGAACAAGCCCAGCTCCCTCAGCCTTTCCTCGTAGGAGAGATGCTCCAGTCCCCTCACCATCCTCGTAGCCCTCCGCTGGACTCTCTCCAGCATCTCCTCATCTTTCTTGAAGTGGGGAGCCCAGAACTGGACACAGTACTCCAGATGAGGCCTCACTACGGCAGTGTAGAGGGAAAGGAGAACTTCCCTCGACAAGCTGGCCACACTCTTTCTAATGTATGCCAGGATTCCATTAGCTTTCTTGGCAGCCAGGGCACACTGTTGGCTCATGGTTAAGCTGTTGACTACCAGAACACTCAGGTCTCTCGCCACAGAGCTGCTCTCCAGCAGGTCCGCCCCAAGCCTCTACTGATGCATGGGGTTGTTCCTCCCCAGGTGCAGGACCTTGCACTTGCCCTTGTTGAACCTCATCAGGTTCCTCTCTGCCCAACTTTCCAGCCTGTCCAGGTCACGCTGAATGGCAGCACAGCCTTCTGGTGTATCTACCACTCCTCCCAGTTTTCTGTCATCAGCAAAATTGCTGAGGGTACATTCTAACTCTTTATCCAGGTCGTTGATGAAGAAGTTGAATAAGACTGGGCCCAGTACTGACCCCTGGGGGACAACACTAGTTACAGGCCTCGAGCTAGACTCAGTGCCGCTGATGACAACCCTCTGAGTTTGGCCATTCAGCCAGTTCCCAATCCACCTCACTGACCACTCATCCAGCCCACACTTCCTGAGATTAGCTAGGAGAGTGTTATGGGAGACTGTGTCGAAAGCCTTGCTGAAGTCTAGGTAGACAACATCCACGGCTCTCCCTTAATCTACCCAGACAGTCATGTCATCATAGAAAGCTATTAGATTGGTCAGGCATGATTTCCCCTTGGTGAATCCATGCTGACTACTCCTGATAACTTTCTTTTCCTCCACTTGCTTGTTGATAACATCCAGGATGAGCTGCTCCATCACCTTTCCTGGGATGGGATCCAATGGGATCTTGGGGTGCAGCAAGAAGACTGTGGCCAGCAGGACAAGGGAGGTTCTCCTTCCCCTCTACACTGCCCTGGTGAGGCCTCATCTGGAGTACTGTGTCCAGTTCTGGGCTCCCCAGTTCAAGAAAGATGAAGAGCTACTGGAGAGAGTCCAGCGGAGGGCTAAAAGAATGGTGAGGGGACTGGAACATCTCTGCTGCGAGGAGAGGCTGAGGGAGCTGGGCTTGTTCAGCCTGAAGAAGAGAAGGCTGCGAGGGGACCTAATATATACTTATGTCCTGGGTTTGGCCAGGACAGGGTTAATTTTCACCGGACTCCAGGAAGGGGCACAGCCGGGGGGTGGGGGCTGACCCCAACTGGCCAAACAGAGCCCGGTATCCCATACCATGGGACGTCACTCTGGGTTCCAGTGGGGGGGGGCGGCGCGACGGGAACGCTCTCGCGGTTTGGGGGGGCGCGGCGCTGGTCCTGTTCGGGAGAGCAGCTGTCTGGGTCGTGCGGTTCATTGTTGTGTTTTCTCCTTATCTGTACCGCTGTTGTTCCTGTTCCCTTTGTTTGCTGTTCTGTAAAACTGCCCTTATCCCGACCCACCGGTTTCTGCCGGTTTTATTTTTCATTCTCCTTCGCACGCCGGCGGGGGGAGAGGCGGCCGAGTGGCGCTTTTGTTGCCGGCGGCAGCCGAAACCAAGAAAACTTACAAATATCTGAAGGGTGTGTGTCAAGAGGACGGGGCCAGACTCTTTTCAGTAGTGCCCAGTGACAGGACAAGGGGCAGCGGGCACAAACTGAAGCACAGGACTTTCCGTCTGAACATGAGGAAGAACTTCTTCCCTCTGGGGGTGACGGAGCACTGGAACAAGATGCCCAGGGAGGTTGTGGAGTCTCCTTCTCTGGAGATATTCAAGACCCGCCTGGACAAGGTCCTCTACAGCCTACTGTAGGTGATCTTGCTTTGGCAGGAGGGTTAGACTGGATGACCCACAGAGGTCCCTTCCAACCCCTACCATTCTGTGATTCTGTGATTCTATGGAGGTGAGGCTGACCGGCCTGTAGTTCCCTGGGTCCTCCTTCTTGCCCTTTTTGAAGATTGGCATGACATTGGCCTTTCTCCAGTCCTCGGCCACCTCTCCTGTCCTCCAGGACCTTTCAAAGATGATGGAGAGTGGTTCAGCAATGACATCCACCAGCTCTCTCAGCACTCGTGGGTGCATTCCATCGGGGCCCATGGATTTGTGAGTGTCCAGATCGCTTAAGCGGTCCCTCACACAGTCCTCCTCGACCAAGGGAAAGTCGTGCTCTCTGTGGGCTTCTTCTCTTGCCTCCAGGCCCTGGGATTCCTGAGGGCCACTCTTAGCACTGAAGACTGAAGCAAAGAAGGCATTCAGTAACTCTGCCTTCTCGGCATTCTCCGTCACCAGGACACCCACCTCATTCAGCAGCGGCCCCAAGTTGTCCCTAGCCTTCCTTTTGCTGCTGATGTAGTTGAAGAAGCCCTTCTTGTTGTTTTTGACATGCCTTGCCAGCTTCAATTCCAGGTGGGCTTTGGCCTTCCTCATAGCATCCCTGCACGCTCTGACCACATTCCTGTATTCTTCCCAAGTGGCCCGTCCCTATTTCCACATTCCATGGACCTTTCTCTTCCACCTGAGCTCCGCTAGAAGCTCCTTGTTTAACCATGCAGGTCTCTTGCCTCGTTTGCTCGTTTTCTTTCTCAGGGGGATGCATTGCTCCTGAGCATGGAGGAAGTGACATTTAAACCGCGACCAGCACTCTTGGACCCCCCTGCCTTTGAGAGCCCTGTCCCAGGGGATTCCTCCCAGTAGTTCCTTGAAGAGGCCAAAGTTAGCCCTCCTGAGGTCCAAGGTTTTGATCCTGCTTATCGCCCTGCTTCCTCCACACAGGATCCTGAACTCGACCATTTCACGGTCACTGCAGCCGAGTCTACCTCTGACCTTCACATCCTCCACCAGTCCCTCCTTGTTTGTCAACACAAGGTCCAGCAGAGCGCCTTTCCTTGTTGGTTCCTCCACCACTTGCATCAGAAAGTTATCATCGATGCTCTGTAGGAACCTCCTGAATTGCGAATACATATCTGTGTGGTCTTCCCAGCTGATGTCAGGGTGGTTGAAGTCCCCCATGAGAACCAGGTCCTGTGACTGTTAGGCTGCTTGCAGCTGCTTGTAGAAGGCCTCATCGACTTCCTCCTCCTGGTCAGGTGGTCTGTAGTATACACCCACAGTAATGTCACCCGTATGAGCCTGTCCCTTAATTCTAACCCATAAGCTCTCAACTCATTCTTCTCTGCCCCCAGGCCAAGCTCAATGCATTCCAGTTGCTCCTTCACATACAGAGCAACTCCCTCACCTCTCCTTGTTGGCCTGTCTTTCCTAAAGTGTCTGTAGCCATCCATGACAGCATGCCAGTCATGTGAGTTGTCCGACCACGTTTTGATGTATTCTAAGATAAGATCCGAATAACATTTATTTGTAGTAATTTGCTAAATCCAGAGTTAAACACAACTTTTTCTGCATAAATATAATTTTTATTGAAATCTTAATACATTTTATGAAAAGTTAAAAAGATATAATCAGCAATAAACCTTCTCTTGGAGTCTTTGTTAATTCATATGAAATATAAAAATACAGTAAATTACTTTGAAGTATCAGAGACATTTTCACACTTATCATCGTATTCTAGATTCAAGCATCTAAATACAGGTGTTTATATACAGATGCCTGCATATGAGAAAAATCTATATCCTCCCATTATGATCAATAGACACCTAGCGAACATAGTCAACTTACCTAAAAAGGGATTCAGACAAACACGTTGTAGGGTTTTGATGCAGTTTCCTAAACAGAGTCCGCCAGTACCATATAGCACCTGATTTCTCACTGTTGGTCTAGATGACTACAGGTTCCTTGTGCTTTCTGTCATATCTGCCAACCCTATGAGCGCCTGTGTCCTTTTGTATCACAGAATAGTGCTAGCAGCCTGCATTGAGAAAACGGATCAAGCACTCTGCATCTACTTCAGGGTAAATCGAAGAGCTCTCTAGAGTCCTCTGGCTGCCTTAATTCAATTTTCAGTGACTGTAACACAAGGTTTGACAACTTATTTGTACTTTGACCCCAAAGATACCAGGACTTCGTGTATTCACAGAAGCAGAGCCATCCTGTGCAGGCTCTCAAGATACTGAAGCTACTGAAGCAGCAGCTGATTGCCAACAGGATACTACAAAGTATCTTAAACGGCATCAGCTACCTATATTGAGGCCACTGAATCAAGGCTCAGCATCTGAAGCTGTTTCAATTAAAGACCAAATTGGTAGAGCAGAGACTGAATGGACTCAGGTTCCAAAACACTTTAATCATGGACATATTGCAATTTTATGAACTGCACAATTTCTCTATCTCACTGAGGAGACCATGTGGTCCAGGGAAAAGTTGGGTGAGTTGATGAAGCAGTGTTGTTCCAGTCGTGTGCCATGTGGTCCTGGGCCTTCACCATGGGTGCTCCCATGACAGGCTGGAGCTTTGGCGTGCTCTGGGGCATTTGCATTGTTGTCAGAGTTGGCTGAACTTGGCTGTGACTGACAAAGCACAGGTCATGCCGTCCTCCTACTATGGGCACCCTGAAGACTCCTGGTACCCAAACACTGCAAGCCCCGTCTAATGCAAAGATGAACCTGGAATCCCTACTTGATTGCTTTTAGAGTATTTGTAGTTCCGGGAAATACACTGAACAAATAAGTGTTCACTTAGTGTGAACTTAAAGAAAGTGTATCTTTTACAAAAATCTGTGAGCTTGTGCACAAATACTGTATTGCATATGCAGATATGCATATGAATAAAACTAAAGAACCTCATTAAATCATCTCTGCTTCTCGGGACATGTGGTATCTAGAATTAAGACCTTAAGCATTTTCTGTAGTTATATGATTGTTGATGAAGTATAATTGCAGTTGCAAAGGGAAATTAAGTCCATCCTAAGTTCTATAAATCAATGGGATCTGAAAGTTAGAGCAGTGAGGTATGGTTCTCCCTCTGAATTCTCATGTTTATACATAAAAACTAACATGATTAAAAACACAAGTAAAGGTTTCTTTTGCTGATGACCTTTTACACCAAGTAATTGCTTTAGACAGGTATATAAGAAAAGACAGAGCTGAAATTTGTTACACAGGATTGTGCATCTAAAGCCTTTTTCAAAGTCCTTGATATTTAGGACTGACTTCATATAACAGGTGACCTTACAAGAGCTCCTTTCATTGCAATCCATCATTAGTTTAGAAAGCAACAATTTGAAATAAATCATGAAAGCCATATTTCTGAAATAATGAATCTTTTGTCAGTCAAAGCAGACCTCTCAGGAATCTTTGATGCAGATGTTAATATTTATGGCACTATATGTTGGTATAGCACTTACCATACTGGGTCATGTGCTGACTGAAACATCAAGGTCCTGCTGCAATATAAAAACGTAATATGAGAAACACCTGTAATTGTGTAAAGGCGTGTGACATGTAAAGACTGAAAAGAAAGATGAGGCACAGCTCAAAATAAGGTCAGACAGAAATAATAGGGGTTAGACTGATCTATAACACTTCTTCACCATTTATTAAGGAGGGCTGTCCTTCAGCTGTCAGACTGGCCCTGAGAGTCCTCAGCATCTTCTCAAAGATGTGTTTGGGAGCCAGAGGTTAAAAACAAACAAACAAGCAAAGAAGAAAATAAACAAACAACAACTATAACAATAATAAATACTATTATTTCCATCTGTCATCAAAGAGTGACTCTATTTGAATTTTCAAATGAAGCTGTAAATGCTAAATAGTGGAGGTACCTTTACAACAGAATACGTTGTAAAAGGGTCCACTCACTTCTCCACTTCTTCAGATCTCCAGAGCAAATCATATGGTACACTGTAGCTACATCAGACATAATGAATCTGATTCCTAAATTTTTGAGTAACATTCCATAGTCTGTATGGTACAGGTGGTCAGGTTAGGTGGTCAAGTGCCCTCTTTCTTCTTCAGATTTTTTGAAATTTAGCTATAGTCAAGAGTGCAACTGTGGTCTAGATGTATGTGATTACTAAAAAAAACTGCACTAGGGGATGTAACTTGTTATTCCCTTAGATTAGAGCATGTTGGTCACTCACAACTCCATACTTTCTGAGGAGACATCTTCATTCTGCTTGCAAGCCCAGTTGTTAAAATCCACACAACTTAAGAAGAAAAGCGTAGAGAGATTTGAGAAGTATTAATCCTGTAAGTCAGTAGGACAGATATCTTCACAACAGATGCACAGTATGCTTATGAACAGAAATCTTTCAATATGTTAAAACAACAATTAAATGTATTATTTTACTCTTCTTCATGGGGAAGTCTGGCTCAGTTTCTGTTAGTCTCTCCCATTTTCATCCCATTTTCTTTTCGCCTTAATTAACAAATTTTAGTCCCAAGTTAGGGTAATATTAGTGCTTTCTCTTCCTCTTTTTCTTATTTTCCTTTGAGCAGTGAGCTTAAAGAAGTTGATTTAAGTTGCATTTTACCTTTCTTCTTGTGCTGTAAACTACTGCAATCTATCACTATGACTGTTGATATTGCAATGACAACTATGCCTTTATTCAGTACTTCTTCTCTCCCAAATACCATTTAAGAAAGTTTAAGTAAATCTACCCAGCTTGATCCTTGAGCTAGTGGCAGGAATAGCCGAAACATACAGCTATCCAAATATCTTTGAGTAAGAGGGGCAGTGGAGGAAATGAAGAGGGAGGAAGAAAATGAGGTTCTTTGACCTAAGCCTGGGCGATGAGTCCTATATATATTCCATTCAAAGGGGGAAAAAATAAACGGTTTATGATTGTCAAGGGTGCCACAGTCTGTTATGGGCAAATCCGTTGGGTAGTTATATGAAAAATGGTGTTCGTCTGAAGCCTTTCACCATGATGCTCAAGGGTTTTTGTGCTGCGTCCTCTTACCTACTGCATTAATAGTTCTTGCTCCTTAGTACATAAGTTGAAAGGAGTTTCCTCCTGAAACTAAAACTGTTTTATGTTTTTATGCTGGTGGTTGTGTGCTATTTCTCCCTTAAAACAGGGAAATTATTACTGCAACTGAAGGAAGCAAGTTGAAGGAGTCATGGGTATATTTTCTGCTATTTCATTCCAGAGAGGATTGTTCCTCCTGGCATTTTGGGACTAGATTGGAGGAAAAGTAGAACCTGCCAACACAGAAATGTTGGCCAAAACTATCCTGAGCTGCTGTTGCCCTTGTTGCCAAGAAGGCCAATAGGATCCTCGGTTGCATTAAGAAGAGTGTGGCCAGCAGGTCGAGAGAGGTTCTCCTCCCCCTCTACACTGCCCTAGTGAGGCCCCATCTGGAGTACTGTGTCCAGTTCTGGGCTCCCCACTTCAAGAAAGATGAAGAGCTACTGGAGAGAGTTCAGCAGAGGGCTACAAAGATGATGAGGGGACTGGAGCATCTCTCCTATGAGGAAAGGCTGAAGGAGCTGGGCCTGTTTAGCCTGAAGAAGAGAAGGTTTAGAGGGGACCTTATAAATGCTTATAAATATCTGAAGGGTGGGTGTCAGGAGGATGGGGCCAGACTCTTTTCAGTGGTGCCCAGTGACAGGACAAGGGGCAATGGGCACAAAATGAAACATGGGAAGTTCCGTCTGAACATGAGGAAGAACTTCTTCCCTCTGAGGGTGATGGAGCACTGGAACAGGCTGCGCAGAGGGGTTGTGGAGTCTCCTTCTCTGGAGATATTCAAGACTCGCCTGGATGCGGTCCTGTGCAGCCTGCTGTAGGCGACCCTGCTTTGGCAGAGTGATTGGACTAGGTGACCCACAGAGGTCCCTTCCAACCCCTGATATTCTGTGATTCTGTGATTCTGTTACTCCTTGGAGTTTTCTGTGGTAAACTGTGGGTCTACCTTAGCCATCAGGGGTCAAAATAACTTTGAATGAGGCACTTTCTACCCCAGGACAGAGTTTTGTGAGGTATTCTATCTTGCAACATGTTAGCAGTATGTTAGAAAAAGAAGGAGATGACCACTAATATTATTTACCTAGAATACCTCTCTCTGCGGGCACACCTTATAGCAGCCTTTCAGTACCTGAAAGGGGCCTATAGGAAAGATGGGGAAAACACTTTCAGCAGGGCTTGTTGTGATAGGACAAGGAGTAATGGCTTTAAACTAAGGGAGGGCAGGTTTAGACTGGATGCAAGGAAGAATTTTTTTACCATGAGGGTGGTGAAACACTGGAACGGGTTGCCCAGAGAGGTAGTGGAGGCCCCATCCCTGGTAACATTCAAGGCCAGGTGGGACGGCTCTCTGAGCAACCTGGTCTAGTTGAATATATCTCTGCTCGATGCAGGGGCGTTGGGCTAGATGACCTCTAAAGGTCCCTTCCAGATCAAAACATTCTATGATTCTATGAATCTATGATAATTGTTTTTCTTACTCCCAAAAAAGCATTCTGAAAAACCAGTCATATTGTAACAACAATTCAATAAGAATAAATAATGAACAGGAGACACTCCCACTATTCATTACCAATTTCATTATTTATTTTTTAATGGGAGGGTTCATAGTCCAAATTCAAAAGGAAGACAAGAATTCAGCAAATACAATGAAGCACAAGATAGTATAGTGAAAACTGATTAGGGATTTCCTCCTGAGTAAAAAAAATCACTTTGACTGTACTTTATTCATGAAAAGACTCAGCTTTGGTCATTTCTGTTTATGTTTTGGTTATGACATGTTTCTTCCTTTTTATTATCTGCTTATTCAACTAACATACCTAAACATGCCTGTGAGATATTTTCTGTTCAAACCCTTGCATATTGAGAAAGAAGGATATTTCATCCTTCTTCTCTGGAAATATATTATAGACTATCATCTAGAAATGAAGGAGTAACAACTACTACCCCAATCTATTCATAATGTAGCAATTCTGTATAGTTTTGTATTTTTTTTCTCAAGTCTGATCTGTTGATGCTTGTTTTCTCTTATATATTCACCTCTTTTAACCACTCCCTCTCACTGTAACCCAGGAGGGTTATATTGAAGAAAAGATAGGCATCTCTGTTATTATTCAATGAATCACTAAGAGATAAATGACTTAACCTGAAGGATTCACATTCGCCTGTTGCCCTGCTAGACTGGCATACAGTCATGAAAGCAATCCTAAAAGAGAAAATCAGTAACAGTGGAATGAGAGCAATAACTGCAGAACAATTGGGCCTACATCCCTTTTTCAGACTCGGGTAGAACTGTAAGGAAGGAGAGTCCTGTAATATGGACTGTCAGGCAGAATATGTGTTTCTCCTTCTCTGGAGATATTCAAAACCCATCTGGACGTGGTCCTGTGCAGCCTACTCTAGATGAATATGCTTTGTCAGGGGGGTTGGACTAGATAATCCCCAGAGGTCCCTTCCTGTGATTCTGTGAGTACATCCTCAGGAGAATGTTCCAAAAGCTGAAGTTTAGGGAGTTTTCAGTCAGAACCGCTTCTTCTGCACATGCTCTACACCATACAAGTAAAATGTACAACTTCCAGCTAAGAAACTGTTTTGCTGTGCAAAGAAATAGTGCAGAGCGGTAGATATAGGCTAGTCATCAGGCTCTACAGAAGCGATTCCTAAACTTTTCTACTTTTATAGGTTCACAGAAACACAGAATGTTCTGGGTTGGAAGGGACCTCTGTGGGTCATCTAGTCCAACCCCCCCGCCGAAGCAGGGTATCCTACAGCAGGCTGCACAGGACCTTGTCCAGGCGGGTCTTGAATATCTCCAGAGAAGGAGACTCCACAACCCCTCTGCGCAGCCTGTTCCAGTGCTCTGTCACCCTCAGAGGGAAGAAGCTCTTCCTCATGTTCAGACGGGACTTCCCATGTTTCATTTTGTGCCCGTTGCCCCTTGTCCTGTCGCTGGGCACCACCAAAAAGAGTCTGGCCCCATCCTCCTGACACCCACCCTTCAGATATTTATAAGCATTTATAAGGTCCCCATTTATAAGGTTCAGTGTTACATTTTCTATGCATCTCTGGGCATAGTTCAAAGACAATAGTCTTTTTTCCATTTCTACTTACAAGCTTCAGAGTTACATAAGGGTTACGAACTCTGATCTGGAAACTGGTACTGTACAGCTTCTCCTAGATGCTGCTGTGGTAACCAGTGCCCAGTCCAATGCAAAATAAACCAGGAAGATTCCTCCATCTGTAGAATGTAATCTCCCCTGAAATTTCACTGTTGTTGTGTTTTCCATTTGCATTTTCAGTGCCTGATGGCTCTGAATCAAGTCTCCATAAAAAACTGAAATCCTATTCACATTTCTTTCTCCAGTGTTTTTGAAAGGAGTCCATCTATGCAAACTTTCAGAGGTAAAAAATTCTTTATGGTGGCCAGCAGACAACATGGATCTGAAGAGTGTACTAAAATGTAAGAGGCACATTTTATGTCTGTGTTCCATGTTCCATTCCCCAGATAATTTATCATTTCTGGTAGATTTAGAATAAAGATAGATTGAAAAAAACCCAAAACTTATTGTGTGGAAATAACACAGATGAAAATACACATGCGTGTGCAGAAATGCCATTTTTAGAGAGTTGGGAATGACACCATGCCGTTCATTATTTGGTTGGGCAGTATAACCAAAAAAAAGTGTTGTTTCCTATTAGCTGTATCTATATCCAGTAACAGACAAAAAACAACTCTTGCAGGTAGGAACTTGGTCTCTTATTATTAAATGTATGGAATAGCAAGACATCAAAATATAATGGATGAGTAATAGGACATGTTTTCATATGAAAATATGTTTTATGCCACCGAAGCTGTTTCCCTGGGAAACTCAGTATACATATACACATACTTAAATCTTGTTCCAATGCTCTAAGACCATAAGAAGTTAGCATAGTATAAAAGACAAGAAAAAGCTGTTTCAGACCTTAATCAATCACTTAGACAAGTACCATTTTAAAAAAAGTATTAAAAGTACCCATGTACTAGTTTGAACTATTACTACTAAAATCTAGCAAAGTTTTAAAATATATTATTACTATTATTATCATCAGTTTTTCACTACTGAAGCAGGTTTTCAGCCAAATGAAACTGTAAGCTAGTGATTTTACTTAAGATCTCCCAGTTGCTGCTTAAGATTTTACATATATCAGAGATTAACATAAGAAACACTAAAAATTAGCTGGTTCATTGTGGGTAACTTAAAATTTTTTGGTAACTCAGACAAAAAATGTTAATTTCTTTTTGTTTTTCCACTCAGAATTCCTTTAATAACTCTGAGAGCTTGATATACAAGGAGTTTACCTACTGCTATTGTAGTGGTATTCTTGATATATATCATTATAACTGTGTTTCAGCCATGAATTCTACCTGAGACAGAGGAAAATAATTTCTCAGTATGGATTTTCTTCTATCTCTTTGTTTTTTAACTATTTTTACTCTATGTGCAGCAGCACCACTTGCTGTCCAGAACATGAAACAACTTCAGAAAAGGTGGGGTTTGTTTTCCCCCCGCTTTAGCATGTTGTAAGCTTATATTCAAGTGTGATGAGAGATCCTAGCAAAAGAAAAACTAAAACAAACCTACTGAATTCCATTTAAACAATACATTTTTATAGTATTCTATTTGTAATGGCAAGAGATTAAAGAAAATAATCAGGCTTTGAGTTTCAGTTAAGTATGTGTTTTCAAACAAGTTTCACTAAACATATGTGGAAGTTTTAAGTAATTTTGGCCATTAAAAAGTCATATTGCAGTGTAGCAATATCCAGCAAAAGGTGCAACCTTGAAGCTCCTTAGCCTTAAATAGTGGTTTATCTCCACAAAAAAAAACCCAGTAGTATTCTTAAGTTTTTGCAAGAAAACCACCCATTTATCCAGAAACTTTGGAATCATATATATCAAATTACCCATTTTACCAATACTGAGTCAAATAATTTGTAAATGGCTAAAACGCAACTCGAAAGTGTATCTTCCAAAAACGTGCTCATTTCTACAGATAGAAAATCTAATATTCTACATTCCACTCCTCATTTCAGTCCAGCAACTAATCATGATCAATGATACTCCTGCCCTGTGACAACAGATTTTTTGGTTTTTTGGTATCAAAATAAAAGCTTTGAAATTTGAAGGAATAGATCATTTTGGAGGAAGGATTTTCGGTGTGTTTCAGTTTGAGGGAAGGAAAACAAGGTCTGATAAAATAGAATGAAATCCTTGAGTAATTTCTAACTATGGCTGCATTAGCATTATGACAGACTGCAAGATTAGATTTGTAGATAAACTGTTGCTTAAGGGTGCAACATCTGCTCTACAAGTATTTGGGGAAGTTTTACTCTGAGCAAGCACTAGGCTGAATGTGTGCCCATCAGCATCCAGTGCACTTGCTGCACTCCCAGCACACTTCTTGCCCTAAATCCACACACAGCCCTGTCCATGCACTCTGAGATGGTCCTGTGGTGTGAACCAAAGCACAGTGTTGAGGTGGAATCAAAAGACTTATTTTAAAACTGCTGCCCTAATGCAAATTAAACATTAATGCAGACACAGTGTCTGTGGCTTTTCTTTGTATAATTGTTCAACACCATTTTAAAGATAGCAAAACTGAATACTGTGTTTCAGACTCATTATTGTTAAGGTTGGGGTTTTTTCAAATGTATCACATGTTCAACTAAAAGATTACCTTTCCCCAAAATAAAAGTTTATAGCTTTATATTATGGAATGGCAATGCAAAGCACACAGATCTAAACATCCTACTGCTGTATTTACTATTGCACTGTTACTGTTTACACATTTGCTAGTACAATTAGTACTGTTTACTACTACTTTGCTCTGAGACATTGTTCTAAGTTCAGTCAGCTGTGCTTTTTCAATCATTACAGAGGTATGGCTTATGCACCTTTCTTCCAGTGAATTTTATCAGTAGTGATTTATATTTATTACCAAGTCATTGATGAAAATGTTGAACAGAACCATACATGATACGGATCTCTGTGGAACATCATATAAAAGTAAGTTCAGTAATAACTCACCTGTCCATTAGGCAACTCATGATCTACTTGTTGTGTGATTCAATTCTTTCATTAGTATGTCATATGGTATTAAGTTAAATGCTTTATGTAATTTCAGTTCTATTTACCAAATCCATAATCTTATCAAGGCTGACAGTGAAATCATATTTACTTGACAAGATTTATATTCCAGTAAATCATGTTGACTACCAATAATTATATTCTCACCATTTAATTCATTATAGTTTAAATTTCATATCAGTTTACCATCAATATTGTCCAGGAATTATTCCAAGACCTTTCCAGACAATTCCCAATGCTCTTATATGGAACTGGTCCAGACTTGCTGGTTTGAATTTGTATATGAGTTGTGGCTTTACACTCAAAGTTTGATAGACAAAGAGATTTAGGGGAAAAAAGAGCACAAATTCAATTGCTGTAAAAGAAAGTTAGCAGAGGAATGAGCTGCTGGCTGCTTTTTCCAGAGCTTTCTTCTCCCATTAGCCACTAGCTGCTCTGTAGCCCTGACTGCAATCAGATTTCAGGAGTACTATAATTCAAAAGCCAATCAAAGAGTTTGGTCATTTGGGGCATTTTAAGACAGAATCGTTTTCAACTCTGCAAAAAATGCTGCTGTTTTGAATTCCATTTTCCTTGGGGATCAAGCTGGGGAAGGCTCAATATTTCTTTCAATGTCTTCTTCTTGTTAACTGTTATTATTGATAGAATCAGCTATTATTAGAAATCATAATCATTAATATGACAATCCAATTAATTCAGCTGAAAAAATAAAAAATATATGAATATGATTCTCCTTGATATCTAATCTATATACATTACCAGAACCTGCTGTAACACTGACTTTGCCTTAGATCTACTTAAGACTTCCAGAGGCAGCAGCCACTCTAGTGCAGTGCTGTTCTAAGCAATGCCATCAGAAGCAATAAAACAAAGCAAAGCAGGGGGTGTTTTCACCAAGATCAGAAGGTCTGCTTTTTGAATAGACCACAACACAAGTGTTTCATCAGCAGAAAACCATGCACCTGAAACAGCAGGAAGATGAAAGCAAGGTTACAGCACATCATCTATGTTGTGCTTTCCTGTTAGCCTACCAGGAAAACAAGCTATAGCCATACATATGTGCATATTCCAAACCCATATTAAAAAAAAAAAAAAAAAAAAATCAACACAACAAATGCTTTGAGCAACACCCTTGCCTAAGGTTTATGGAGGCTGAAGTAACATACTGAAGAAAAGGACCACCTCTTAACACCCGTTGACTTTCAAAGTGTACATAAGCTTCTCTCAAAAAACTAGTTAACTGTCAATCAATAAGTACCCATCACAACCCTCTTTAATGCACACAAGTGATCCTGGCCAGACTACTTGGACATGTACATCTTGATGCTTATCAGTATGTAGATGTGAAAATGTGACGGAATAAAATCTATGTGAGAATGAGCGTAATTGGGTGAAATCAACTCACTTAAAGATTTTGTAAATAAACATCATCTTCCCCTACTCTAAGATCTCAGACTGAATTTTGCTACATTAATTTTTTTGTATTGTTCATACTAAATTGAAACTGTTGTTGATATGAAAATCTTTGACTCAAAACCAGGACACAGTAACCTGAAATTAAGATAATTTCATTGTCTTGCCTGTCATGCACTGGCCATGTGGAAGTTAAGGAGAGCAGACAAGTGAATAAGCTAGTCGTCATCCAGACGCACACTTTAAGAAGAGAGAAGACCAAGAAGACCAAGTACAAAATTTCTCCTCTGTTACTGAAGGGGAGAGCACTTGAATGGTGACTTGCTCCATTCAGGTGAGTCAGTGTACAAGTATATTAATCATCATGTGATGTGTCAATCTGCTTACATCTTGATTTTTTGCCATCTTTCTATATGATATATAGTCATTAGTTAAGTACTTTTTGTGTCCTGTCTATATTTTCCATGATCATCTTGATCCTGTAAAGTACCACTTGTTTCAAAACTCTGCTCACAGACTCTTCTCATACAGGGTACCAACTTTTGCTCTGTGTCTAGAACACCTTTCTCAAGTGCTTAACTGCCTTGCCCAGGTACTAGGCACACACTGAAATCTCTTTATTAACATCTTTCAGTCAGTACTTGTACCAATTGCACATCTCAGAGATCGTATTGAACATTTTGTGATTTGAATATACTCGTGGTACGTTGTGCTTCATGTGGGTGATGTGAGACACATATCTCCTAGTGTGATGCATGTAGGTTGAACTTTGTTTCAGTTATCCCAACCCTCCACAACCCAGCTGCAAGCAGTTAATTACATGTGCTTCTCAGCCTTTTCCCAGAGTGTATCTGACATTAACTTCATAACACAATCAGATCACAGCTGAGGAAGTCAGACTTCTTGATTTCACTGTATGCTAAACTAATACACCACTTTGTGAGTGAACTTTTACCTTCATACCATTTGACTTATATGAGGAACTAGAGGAGTGTACTTCCAAGTATAGTACTTCGATGTTCATGCTTGCAACCAAATGGAGATTAAACATGATGTGGGTAATATTTAGCATCCAGATATCATTTCTTATGTCTATGCATTGTGCGATAAATTAATGATTTTTTATATTTCTGCTAAATAGCTATATTATCCCACTGTACTGATCAGGAGTTTGTGTCAGTAAGACCAAAAGAATTGGCCGTAGTCATAGAACAAGCCCATAACAGAAGCACCAAAAAAATTTTCCTGACAGAAGATCTTTTTGTTGTCCCCAAAGTGGGATCATTTGTCCAGTGTGTGATATGCCAATACATACACAGAGCAGAGGTGTTGTCTTTGTTACACATTTATGCAGATATGGGTGCTAGATGATAATTCCACAAAGCTAGCACATCGCTTAGCAGAGTCACAAGGACTATATACTTTTACAAAACCAACAAACTTGCTCATTACATTCTGATCAGTTCATTGCGTTACATGCTTATCTTAAGTATGCTCCTTCCTTACTTAACCACCCATGCTTGCAAGCTGGGGGCTTGCAGTCTTTTTGGTTCTGAACTGAGTTGGTGGTCATGATCTACCCCTGCTGCCTTTACCTTATTCCCGGTTACCCCAGACCTTTGCTAATTTCATGCTTCTTCAGCAGTCATCTAGCTTTCAGTGCCTTCTGGGATGGATGTTCCTCTTTTATCTGTTAGCTCCTCTTCAAGGGCAGAATTGTTAGTAAGGTATGCGTTTTTAGACAAAGTAGTCCGGCCTAAAATTAAGCAATGTCATTATGACCTAAAAATTTCTGCCTTATATTACTACAACCTAAGCATTACTATGCCCTAAACATTTCTGCCCAATATAATTTTGACCTCTAGTAAGAGGATAAAATCCCTGCATGACAAATGGGTTTCCAATTGAACTAGTTTTTTTCACAGAAGCTCAATTTATTTGTATCTTTCTATATCTCACAGGTTTTTATCTTCAGCTTTTCCTCTTCATCTTCTAAGCCTTTACCTGTGTAAGGCTATTCATGCTCTTCTTAAACATGGGAACATGGACATATAACTGTCGGAAAGTTTGGAACTGAAACTGCCAAATCCAGGCTTTGTACAAGTTGTAGTTGAGAAAATCAATTATCGGTCAGTGAACTCCTTTGTGTTACATGGAAATGCATGCTAATTGCCAAGTTACTGTCAGATGGACCAAAATGCAGGACTGTAATGTTATAGTGTGTGTGTGGACTTAGAAACCTTCACAAACATGTCAGTGACAGCACAGTTATTAGAAGTGCTCATATGATCTAACACAGTCAGGCTCATTGTATGTATTTCTCTGTATGCGCATGGATAAAAACTGCTGCTAGTTGTGAAAAATGACTTTAAATATGAGCTAGCAAAATATTATCATTTATGCTTTAGAGGGGAAATGTTTCTGAACACATACATAAATTTGCAGACTCCTAGTCATTTTGCACTTTTGCTTAGGTAGGCAAACATTGGATGAGTAGCTTTTTTAGTTTCTGCACAATTTATTTACTCACACTTGCAACCTAGCTGCTTTTCTAATTGTAATTTAAATACTAAAGGATGATATAGCTTGAACACATTAAGACTCTGGGGAAAAAGGTAAAAAGTACTGTCAGGGTTATATAGCAACCTTGGAATCTGTCTTCTCCGTATTAAAAAAAAAAACCACCATGCAAGGTTTACACTGAAAATTTCTTCTAAACTTTACCATTCAGAAAGTTCATGTTTAAGACTTACTAGTTTGGAATTGTAAGCTAATTTCCCTAGATGCTGATGAAGTTTCCTATTTCTCCGAATTCTAAGCACACCCAGTGTTATACTGTGCTAGTCCAGAATGATTCATTTTGCCTCCAGCTGATGGAGAATTGTCTTGGTTTCAGCTGCCGCCGGCAACAAAAGGGCCACGCGGCCGCCCCTCCCCCCGCCGGCGTGCGGAGGAGAATGAAAAGAAAGAGACAGAAACTGGTGGGTCGGGATAAGGGCAGTTTAACAGAACAGCAAACAGAGGGAAACAGGAACAACAACGGTACAAATGAGGAGAAAACACAACAACGAACCGCACGACCCAGACAGCCGCTCTCCCGAACAGGACCGGCGCCGCACCCCCCCAAGCCGCGTAGTCCATTTCCGCCGTGCCGCCCCCCCCGGAACCCAGCGTGACGTCCCATGGTATGGAATATCGGGCTCTGTTTGGCCAGGTGGGGTCAGCCCCCACCCCCCGGCTGTGCCCCTTCCTGGAGTCCGGTGAAAATTAACCCTGTCCTGGCCAAACCCAGGACAAGAATAAATGTTTTTAAATATTTTTTTGTGCATTTAAAATAATTGTATACTATTGTCATATAGAAATGGTCTTTTCTGCAAAGAGTTACATGTGATAAAGTTTCTCAACAACCAGATGCAGCATAGCTCGTCGGCTAAGCATTATGCCTAAACTGGTGAATCCAGCTTAGTATTACAAACCGCAGAAAATACTTTCTCAGCCAGCACACTATGTCTGTATGTCAGCAGTAGTGCTGCTCGAGTGCACGCTGGAGCTTCTGAACAGAATATATTTACTTCTTGATAAAATCTCACCCTGCAGGACCTTAGGTCAGCCCTGAATTTTGGAGGAATTGCTCTCAACTATACTGGCTCTTACACGTTCATTTCTTTGTGCCTCACCAGATCAAGCCTCTCTAATTCACGTATTACCCTCCGTCCATGTGCCTCTCACACATATCTGGTATGTTCTTTTTGAAAGACTATAGCAACTTCAGCCTTGCAACATCATGAGGATGACAACACCAGCTCAGAAAAAAGTCCATATAGCACAATACTCAACAGTCCATCTATTTGTGTTAAAATAAGATCAGAATTTTGTAAATTGGGTTTAGGTTCACAACATAAAGAAAGCATTTAGGTGTGTGCATTTAGTTACAAGAAGCTTCTGCTTCTGGGCTGAAGGATGATTTTCAATCAAAGCTGAAGAATTTAGTTGCTTTTATATATAAATGCTTCTTGGGAACTACAGTACTTTAAAATATTATCAGTCTATCATGTATCATACAATAAGAAAATTGTAATTATATCATGAGAAGAATAAGACTTCTTATTACTAAATGTCACAGTATAATCTCTCAGGTATCTAATCAACCTGAAAAAATGTTTATTGTAGTGTACACTACCTACCCTGTCATTAATATTAGCTCTTCAATGACTTGCCTACTGAAAGTGCAAAGATAAATATAAAAAGGAGAAGTCAGAGGAAAAAGATGTTGTGAATTTCATTTACAGAAATGTTTTATATGGTTATTAAATATCTATATTTATAGATTGTAGCCCTTTTTTTAATGTTTCAACTGTTTTTTCATGGTGGATTTGGCTTTTCTTTTTTCGATCCCATGGACCCACAAAAAGAATACCTCGTATCCAGTCAGTGGTATAGGAGCTCTTTGATTATATGCATCTATTTTGTTCATGTAAGGGATACAGATGAAGAGGAGTGGCAGTATCTAGGGCCTCTAACTTGGCTGTATGTTAAGGTCAGAACGTCAATGAGAGCTGCGGCAACTGATTCTTTTAGCTCGACTATACGTATCTTCTGCTTGCCAACATGCAAACCCATTTCTGCAGAACGCTTATATAAAATTTTTATATAGCCCTACGTGTACAAATTTATTTCAGCTAGCTGAGCCTTGTCTATACAGTCTTGAACACAATAGTTAAATAGAAATGTGATCAGTCCATCCTGAAATGAGCTCTCATAATATGACAATCATTAAAAATCTCCAAGGTAGAAATCTGGAATAAGGAAACGATTTATCTAGCTGAAATTGACAAGTATTCACATTGACCTAGTTCTTTCAAAATACCCACGCACAAACTAAAATCTAGCTTTTGCATTAATTAATCTGAATAATGATTTTGCTTTAAAATAATGTTACTATATTTTACGTGTTTGAGATTTTCATTTTCATTTGAAATGATCTATATCAAACAGAAAAATACTATGTTCAAGGAAAGATCGAATTTATGAGGGAGCTCAATAACCTATAGTAATCTCTCAGAAAGAGGCACTTAAACTCCTTTTAAAGGGCACAGAAGTCAACGGACTCTTAACAAAGTCAATGAACTTTGAGCAAGGGCATACAAAGAAAATTTTGATCAGCCTAGTCACTACACCTCTTCCCGCTGATTAAGAATTCCCCTTGATATTCTGTCATGTGAAGTGTAACCAAGTTTAAATTTTCCATTCTGTCTGTAGCAAGTGAAATAAGTCACTAATGAAAGAGTGTTGGGCCATAACGTTTAGTGAGAATTTGAAAGCTTCTTCTGTATTCTGAACAGTGTTAGATATCTGCATCCTGCATCAGGCTTAGTGTATTGCATAAAGTCTCAGATGTAGAAAATGTTTATATTATTAGCTTTTTACAGAGTTTTCTGAGTTAGTCTAGTAAAATTGCTTTTTTACAAACCAAGATTCCTATTAGTTCTCAAATTATGCTGCATAGAAATTTCTTTACGCAGGAAACTCCTGTCCTCGAGCTCCTTGTCATCAGAAAAAAACCTGAATTTTGGTAGGGGAGTTAATTTACCTTGGTGTAAATCTATGGAAATCTACACAAATCTGGGTAATTTACAGTCTCAAGAAATTAGATTTCCTGTGATTAATAAAGGTTTGCTTATTCTCATTCATACATTTGAAAGAGGTCATTCACACTGTGTAGGTTTCACCTTTTATTTAGTATGGCTTTTTTTGCTCTGGTTTTAAAGACCTAGAAAACAACAGCAGACTGAACAACCAAAAGTAATGTTCTTACCAAGTTTTCACAGCAGCCATCATTCTAGTATCATTCTGTCATCAGCATATGAGGAAGAAAAGGCTGTTGATTTGAATAATAAGATTGCAAGATGAGGGTCGGAATCTAAATAAACCAATAGTGGAGACAGTACTCAGCATGAAAATATAAAAGAGGTTCCTGAAATGTTGAGAGCAGTTGGACAAAGAACACATAGTTGAATGGAGGCAGGTTGATCATAAGTTTCCTGAGGAAGGAACATAGGTACTGGGAAGAGGGTAGGAAAAACTGAATGAAACCACTGGGAACTAGGGTAGATAAAAGCAAAGGTAATTTGAAAGATCACAGAGTTAGAGATTAGGAAGAACAAAGAGAAATTATGACAGTAAAACTGGCAATAAGTGAGGAAAGAACTTAATAAAAGACTTGTGGAAATCTAAAGAAAGATGGAGAGATTAAAGAGAAGTCTATAAATTAGCCTAAGATTAGCAGATAGTGCAAAAAAAGGGTATTTGGATGTAAGGTCACGTGGAACATCAGGCGAAAGAAAATGGATTTGGGTGGGAAGAGAACTGAGAAAATGGGTATGACATCAGAGACAGAGATTGGATTAAAAATGATGTGTCAGTTATAGGACACTAGTAAAAGAGGGGCAAAGAGACAAGGACTGAGATAAAAAAGTGTGAGAAATGGAAAACAAAACTGATCATATGATGATAATGAATTTGGAAGTTGTAATGGAGAAGATACTGAAGTTGCACCCACGTAGACTGGAAGGAACAGAAGAAATAATCTATGGGGCAACAAAGCACATGGAACTTTCCAGCAATTGTATCACATGATGACATGATATGTCTGCATGAGTCCAGCACTGAATTTAATCCATTGATAAAGCTTCTCTAGTATATTATATAGGTTTGGTACTAAAATACATCTATCTGGAAGGGAAATATTTGTGCCAGTGTCAACAATGGAGTACACTGAATAGTTTTAAGACTGAAATGAATACATTGACTAAGTGATTGAAACTATTTGCTTAAACGTTGTCTGTGGCATCTGAGGTTCCATAAGATATCCATAAAATCCACAGTGGGTTAGTAGACAGGAGATAGGACCTATGTGAGTCTTGCTCCCTCTGAAACAGTGAAGATATCCTAGAGCATGTTAAACGGAACCTGTGATCAATATCTGACATGTACCCTATCTCGTCTTGGACATCCAGTTTTACTAAGGCAAAAAGTGTGCAAACAAAGGTAATCAGAATTCATTAATGTTTTGAATAAAGAACATGTTGTACTTTGTTCTATGATTTTGTATAATAAAAACTCATTCTGAAGAACAATTAAACATAGTAGTTGTTGGCATTATAAGGAAAAAGCCTTAAGCAAAGGGCCAAGGACAAATTTTATACAGGCTTTAATTGTAATCAGTGACTAAGACTTGAGGAAACACATGGAACTATCAGGAAGAAACAGGAATGCGAAAGGCTGCTTATTAGTGAACACTACCTTTCCTGAGCCCTGCATGAAGCAGATCCTGTGTAAATGTGACTGTGCAGATAGGACAGGGATGTAATAAAGTTTGATGAATGCAGACTGCACAGACAAGTTGCTTTCTGGCATCCGTTATTTCTGAGTTTCCTCCGCTTTTTGATTTTATGAGAAATAATGGTTTTGATTCCTTAGATGATTATTTTGTATCATTGCATATACGTAATGCTTCCTTTTCCCACTACAATAAGAAAAGCAACAGGAATTTGTCTCAAGCCAAGATGGAATGGGGAACAATATTGCTGAAACGTGCAAAATTCACCTTATCTAGCTGATTAGTTGTGTAACAAAGAAATACACTGTGTTCCTATGGAACCCAAGAACAAAGATGTCACTCCAATATATGGAGCATGGGTTAGTCCTTTCTTACCACATCAGTGTCAGAAACCCATTTATTAAATTTTATTGCCAATTGAAAAAACATGTGTTCAGGTCTTAAGACCTGTAGAGACAAACAAAATAAAACAACAGAGTAAACCATAATCAAGACAACAAAAAAGGCCACAAGAAAATAGAGGTTTCAAGAAAGAGCTCTCCGCCAAGGAGAAGAAAGGAATAAGGAACAGTGAGCACCTACTTCATCTAAGCAGACACTGCAACACTGTCAGGCAGGAAGAGATGTGCATGGATTGCTAAAATACACAGTCTCAAGACAGAGAACTGCTGCAGTTTTGTCCCATCAAATTACCCGCGTAACAACATTGGCTTAACTACATAAATTACTCTGCAGTCAAAGGCTCCTCTCTCATCTAAAAAATGTGCAGTTATCTCTGAAATTAAACATTTTAAAAAGTTATGAATTATTTTTCTCTTCAGTTGGCTTTGATTAGGAACAGTTTTTGTAATTGTGGCAAGGATAAAGTGAGTAGGTGAGGAACACACCTATAGTTCTCCAGTGGTAATAATATTAAGTGTGGACAGGTTTACAACACTGCTCCTGAGGTTCAGGAGTTCACAAAGACCAAAAAGCCAAGTAAATATGAAGCAGAGTTCATTTAAATGAAGAATTGCTCGTCCTTTTCGTTCAAGGCTTGTTGACTTTGATTGAACTTATATCCAGCTGCACAAAATCCTAGGAAACAAAGTGTGTCATTGGTTTCCTACTGCTTGTTGCCATCATGATTAAATGCAACTCATTTTGTAAATTTCAAATGAGTGTAGCAGGTCAAACATTCCTTTCAAGGAAGGACATAGCTCACTTGGTAAGTGGGTTACAAGCAAATAGAATTTGCTCTAATACAGGCAGAAAAAGTCATATCTCTTCAGTCAAAGACCAGAGTGTGCTTAGAGCTTGGAGGAGATTATCTGGGGAGCAGTGATTGAACAGGGCTTTGGGCTGCGTGATGGATAACTCCGTGCACATAAGCATAAGCAAGCTGTTTTTTGTATTCAAAGAGTCTTTGTTTCTTTAGTCATTCTGAATTTCAGTAGGAGCTCTTTGTAGAGCGGTAACTTCCATGGTTTTACTGTCTGCAGCAAAGGGTCTCTGTTGACTTTGCAGTTTCTGGGTTTCCTTTTTTTTTTTGTTGCTGAAGGTTAGAAGTTGGGTACTTGGGTCACCTTACACTACCCATGCTAAATAAAACTAAATGAGGAGGCAAGTGCAGAGATTATGTTTCAGCTGTTTCTTCAGGAACTGACTAAACCTTGATTTAATTGGATTCAATTTAGATTGGTTGAATATTGCTACTGTTGTAATTAAAGAAAACTGCAGCTAACTAATCTGTTTTTCTGTGTGTCTCTTGTACCTGCCTGAAATTTATTCTTTTTTGGAGTACAAACGAACAAGTGAACTTTCCAGCTAAGCAAAGTCAGTGTTTGTGCCAAGATCACAGAATCACAGAATCACAGAATAGTAGGGGTTGGAAGGGACCTCTGTGGGTCATCTAGTCCAACCCCCCCGCCGAAGCAGGGTCACCTACAGCAGGCTGCAAAGGACCTTGTCCAGGCGGGTCTTGAATATCTCCAGAGAAGGAGACTCCACAACCTCCCTGGGCAGCCTGTTCCAGTGCTCCGTCACCCTCAGAGAGAAGAAGTTCCTCCTCATGTTCAGACGGAACTTCCTGTGCCTCAGTTTGTGCCCATAAGAGAGACTACTGGGGAAAAATTAAGGTTACTTACTGCTGGTGCTGGTGTCCCCATGAATGAAAAGTCTAAGCCCTTGTCTTGTTTCAATACTTTCAGAAGAATTGTGATCACACAGGGAGAATCCAAAAAGAGAGAAGCAAATACTTAGAAAGCTGAAGAGTACATCTCATGGAGACAAATTCCTGTAGTTTTCCCATCTAATAAAGTTCAAAGTATTTCTTTTCTCATCTTATTTGCTGTTAGATTCATCTCTCTAAATATTCACAGGCAAAGTTACCAAAGTTCAAATGTGTTTTGAAGTGTTTCTAAAAAGTCAAACCATGAGCTGTCGTGCTTAATTTTTCTATTAAAAGAATCAAAATTATATTATACAGACAAGTGATCACAACAACAGTGATCAGATCACCTGTTTGAAACGAGATGTGCAGCAAGCAGGGGTCAACATCACCTTGGGAAACTGCTATAAAAAGCTGTTCTTTAACACTCAGCTTAGAATACTGAATTTCATATTAACTTATTGAATGGTTAGGGTGCTAATCACTCACACAATAATATATGATTACAGATTATAATTTTCTTAACACCTTCATAGTTAAGATAAAGTCTAGTATCAACATTTTATGCTTATGATTTAATGTTATCCAGTCAAAATAAACAGGTTTGTATGACATTTCAGGCTAGTAACTTTCCAGGATTTTTTGTCTCATTCCAGTTAATGGACTGCTTTAAGGCTAATTTACCTCTTCTTTTTTTTTTTGTTTTTTCCTCCTTTCCAGAAGAGCTAAGCTCTTTCTGTTTAAGCTAGCATTTTTCCATGTTAAGCTGGTCCTTTTCTCTTTGTTGTGTTTATAGGACACAAGTTGAAAACTGGAAGGGACGTGAGACAGAGCTCAACCTTTACAAAATTAGGAGAACTTTATGAAAACCAGCAAACATTGCTTGTTTCCATTACATATTGCTCTTCCTGTTGAGGTAATGCACTTCTTTTTGTGGGGCTGTCCTGGGTTTGGCCAGGACTGGGTAAATTTTCACCAGAATCCAGGAAGGGACACAGCCGTGTGGGCTAACCCCTTGGCTTCTGGTGGGGGGGGAGCCGGGCAGCAGGAACTCACTCGCGGCTCGGGACCACGTGGCGGCGGGCGGTGGGAGCGGCTCTCTCTGCGGTCTGTTTTGTTTTGTGTTATTCCCCTTATCTGTATCATTCTTGTTACTGTTCCCTTTGTTTGCTGTTCTGTTAAACTGCCCTTATCCCGACCCACTGGTTTCTGCCTGTTTCTTTCCATTCTTCTCTGCACCCCAGCGGGGCAGGGGCGGCCACATGGCGCTTTTGTTTCCGGCCGCAGCCAAACCATAACAGGGGCACATTGCAAGTCACAATGGCAGAGATTCTTCAGTTTTCTCCTGCCCTTGTCTTCCTGTAGACAACAGGTAGGCACTGTCACTTCAAAAGCAAATTTGACTCTTCCAGGAAACACTGCTTTAGTCATCCAGAAAATTATATTTACAGGTTCAAGTGCCTCTTTGAAGAGAACATCGTAACATTTCAGACTGGTTTTGTAGTTGGCCCTGTAATTCCTTCAGTCACAGAGAGTACTACAGACAGTCTTCTGCCAGAAGAACATGATTGATGTCTCCCAGTCACATGTATATATTCAGTTCTTGGAACTTCTAATTTATGTTCTTCAGAGTAAGTTTCCTTTCTATTTATGATCCAAACTAAAGAGATTTCATAGAAAAGGAATCAATTATAAGACTGTAGACAACCAACACCAGAAGAAACAGTGAGAGCTGACCACAGAATAAGATCAGAGTGGCTTAGGTCACAACAAAACCTGTAAATTAGTTTAAGGGTTAACCCTTAGTTGCCCAGAAACATGGCAATAAATAAAGTACATCCACTTGTAGTAAACCTTTTAATTCAGGTTTTTGATAGCAATTACACAGTTAGAGAAGAGCTGTTCCCTTGAAAAGTATTCTGGCACCGAACTCGGACTGAGATTCGCAGCTGCAGTGGCAACGAGACCTTCACACCCTTCCAAATCGGCAGCTGAATCTTGAGGACAGCTAGCACTAAGAGGCCAGCCAGCACTAAGAGGCCAGCCACTTATTAATAGTTCTTAACACCTTGAAAACCAAAAGAATTTCAGTCTTCAGACTCTAATTTCTATTACTTTTACATGGTTACTATTTCTGTATTTTTTTAAATAATTACATCACTCTCAATACGACCTAGAACTCTTTTACTATTATATTCATTAGATTTATCTTAAAGTAATTTCTCTGGAATACTTTGGTTTCTCTGGATTGAGTTTTTGACCTTTTTTTCTCAGAACCTATCTTGGGGTCAGCATGCATATCTTACTTTAAATCACTTTTATAACCGGATTTAGCCTTTAATGTTATAAATTTAATTAAAGTGTGCAGTCGTAAAGTATTATCATTCTGAATTAAAAACTTCTGTTCTTTTTCTTCTTATGATGATTATTGCAGTAATTGTAAATTTTAGTCTCCATTTTTGCAAGAACAGCTATGGATACAATATCAGCTGTTTAAAAATCACTGAGAAGAACGAGGCAAAATTTAACCTTTCTTCCCAGTTCCATTTTTGCATGAATAAACCAGAGATGGGTCTGCACAGTTGTGAAAAATTTCCTTGTTTCCACAATTTCATCTGACTTGAATGGTAAAATTTATCTATTGCTTTCTTCTCTCCAGTAACTTTAATTTGCAAAAGAGTTGACCTTGCCTGTAGTTATGTTACAGCCCATTGCACTTGTGACACAGCCTATGTTCAGGATTTGCATAGGCTAATTGCATTCCCAGATCTCCACCCTCTCAGGTATTCTATCTCTGAAATTTGTCAAAACAAGCTTTTTCTCTGGTTTTGGATTTCTGTAGTTTAGTAGTTACTTACAAATGTACCTGATTCAGAAATTTACTTAATGTTTGCATAATGATTTATCTGAGAACACTAGTCTTCCACATCAGATATTCTGGCACATGTATACTTCACCCTGTCATTACCTCAAAGGGAGTTTCTGTCAGTAGCTAGGGAGGTTTGAAGAATTGTCAGAACTAAGGGAATTACCAAATCACAATTATTCTTTTGTCATATGGTAACTTCCTCAGTATTGTTTTAATCATCTGTTTCATTTGTTCTACTATGCTTGATGGCTGAGTTCATAAGAAATGTATTTTTTTGTTGTTGAACTCTTAACATCTTTGAATATTCTCAGAATAGCTGTCAGATTCAATCTTAGCTGGGACTATCTAGAGAGAAAAAAGCCTGTTCCACTATGATTGCAGCTGCGGCTTGCTCAGCAGTCTGCTGCAACAGAAATATTTCTACCTTGCTTCAGCGTACTGAGGAAGGGAACCGACAATTACAAGTCAAAATTTTTCCTTTAGGGCTTTCTACCGATGGACCCACAAAATCAATTCAAAAGCATTCTGTCATTCTTCATATCTTTGAGAACCTGAGGAGACTTTTTCTTTAAACTTGATGATTTTCTTGGTGAACCACTCAGGCATACCTTTGCATATAAACTTTTCAAGCCAGAAGCCCAAGACAAGAAAGCTTTTGAAAAGTCTTTTCCTAGATACCCTCCAGCGAAGGTGTCAGAAGCATAATACCTTTCTAAAGGTATTATCACATAGGTATAAAGCATATCTCCTTTCTAAACTGAGTTCATACTATCTATACAGGAATCTTACTTCCTTCGAACAGCAGTAATTCAAGCACCGTTTGTATTTGACTTAAGGAGCATCCTTTACAGATATTTTTACTTTCCTCAGCTGTCATCTGCAAGCATATGAGGACATGTTTTAATTATTTTGTCTTTTTTTGAGTCTGTAAATTAGGTGTTTCATTTTTATGTGGTTCCTTCATGACAGTTTCTAACAATATGACCTTGTCTATAGATTTTAAATTTATGTTTAAAGTTTTCCCAAGCCCTTGTTTTACCAGGTGATCTGTAATCTATTCTAAGTAGAATACAGTCCCATGAGCTTATAACTCTTTCACCGTGGAATGTTTCTTCAGTTTAGTAAGGTTACATATATACTGAAACAAAGGAATAAATTTATGGAAGCGAATCATCAGAGGTAAGCTCACGAGCATCCTGTGTTGATATTTGTGTGACTGAACTGCATTTCCAAACACAATATGAAAACAACGTAAGCATTCAACTACTATGAAAATATTCATGTGCAGGTGATGAAAAGCAATTCTACGGTGAGCTGAGCATAGCACATTTGAGTAGCGCATGTTTCAGGTTCTTCCAAATGTGTTGCTGAAAAAGTGTGGCTGTCAAATCACAGAATCACAGAATGACAGAATGTTCGGAATTGGAAGGGACCTCTGTGGGTCATCTAGTCCAACCACCCTGCCAAAGCAGGGCCGCCTACAGCAGGTTGCACAGGACCTTGTCCAGGTCGGTCTTCAATATCTCCAGAGAAGGAGACTCCACAACCTCGCTGGGCAGCCTGTTCCAGTGCTCCGTCACCCTCAGAGGGAAGAAGTTATTCCTCATGTTCAGCTGGAACTTCCTATGCTTCAATTTGTGCCTGTTGACCCTTGTCATGTCGCTGGGCACCACTGAAAAGAGTCTGGCCCCATCCTCCTGACACCCACCCTTCAGATATTTATAAGCATTTATTAGATCCCCTCGCAGCCTTCTCTTCTTCAGGCTGAACAAGCCCAGCTCCCTCAGCCTCTCCTCGTAGGACAGATGTTCCAGTCCTCTCACCATCCTTGTAGCCCTCCGCTGGACACTCTCCAGTAGCTTCTCATCTTTCTTGAAGTGGGGAGCCCAGAACTGGACACAATACTCCAGATGAGGCCTCACTAGGGCAGTCTAGAGGGGAAGGAGAACCTCCCTCTACCTACTGGAGACATTCCTCCTAATGCATCCCAGGATCCCATTGCCTTTCTTGGCAGTCAGGGCACACTGCTGGCTCATGGTTAACCTGTCGTCCACCAGGACACCGAGGTCCCTCTCCGCAGAGCTGCTCTCCAGCAGGTCCGCCCCAGGTGCAAGACTCTGCACTTGCCGTTGTTGAACCTCATCAGGTTCCTCTACGCCCAACTTTCCAGCCTGTCCAGGTCATGCTGAATGGCAGCACAGCCTTCTGGTGTATTCACCACTCCTCCCAGTTTTCTGTCATCAGCAAACTTGCTGAGGGTACACTCTGTCTCTTCATCCAGGTCATTGATGAAGAAGTTGAACAAGACTGGGCCCAGTACTGACCCCTGGGGGACACCACTAGTTACCAGCCTCCAACTAGACTCAGCGCCGCTGATGAAAACCCTCTGAGTTCTGCCATTTAGCCAGTTCTCTATCCACCTCACTGACCACTCATCCAGCCCACACTTCCTGAGATTCCCTAGGAGGACGTTATGGGAGACTGTGTCGAAAGCCTTGCTGAAGTCGAGGTAGACAATATCCACGGCTCTCCCCTCATCTACCCAGCCAGTCATGCCATCGTAGAAAGCTATTAGATTGGTCAGGCATGATTTCCCCTTGGTGAATCCATGCTGACTACTCCTGATAACCTTCTTTTCCTCCACTGCTCCACATCCAGTATGTCTTTTCTTGAATGCAATAATGTTAGCCATTATAAAACATTATTTTGCAGGCACATCTGTGTGTGAGAGTAGCGATTGAAAGTACTGATTCACTCTTCTCCATGTTTTATTTCATAGCAAAAACTCCATAGCTGTGTGGGTGTTATGCTACACAGTCTGGTTTGGATCAGTCAGAAATGCAAAATGTTTGATGATCATTTGTAAATGTTCCTTCCACACTGAGAAAATTTACTTTCCACACTAGTCAATAAGAATAAAACCTTAATTTTGTCTAAATTTCCACACCTGTCCTAGGCTATACCTGCAGCTGAAGTCATTTAGAGCATGTGTTTTCCACTCCTTCCCTAGCCATTTCATCTGCTTTTCCTGTAACAGGTGCAGAGGTTTCCACTAAGGCGGTGCCATTGGGAATTCATTCTCAATAGTATCTATTACCATACAAAAATAATGTACTGGTGATTGAATGAGAGTTGTTTCACCATGTTTCACCAGTACGTTATCTTTTGCATTCAACCACTAGTACATTTATCTTTTACAAGGTGGGTGTTCTGGCCACCTTTACAAGGTGGCATACCAAAAAAGTCCTTCACTATCAGCTGCCATTTTGCTGAAATACACTTGAAGCCTGTTTGTTTTGGATACCCTGGCAGATTTTTCAATTTCTCTAGCTCATCCTCCTTTACTTCTATTGCTAAGCCTGATGAATTTTGGCAATTTCATTCGTGCTTGTTTCTTTTGACAGTGGAAATGGAAGAAATGTTCAGAAATCCCCTAGGTAAACAAGTTAATGTGTATTCAGTACCCAAGGAAGCAGAGATATAGATTTGGTAGCACCTTCAGCCAGATAAATGGAGAAAAAAGTCATTGCTTGTATGTAGGGGTGAAAACCACTCAACTATGAGAGCTAAAACCATATTTAGATCCGGCATCTTAACCATGGCTGTAACACATGTAGGTGTGACTTGGTTCAGTTTTCAGTAATCAGCTGTAAAACACCATGAACTATCTGCTTTTCCTATTTGTATTAGCGATTGAAAAATATTCTCAAACTATTTTTCTTATAAGCTGCCAAATCAAGTAGTGTGACAGAGGTGTGACTGCCACAGCTCTCTGCCCCTGGGTCCTACTGGTAGTGGGGCTGAACATGTATTGCCAGCACCCAGGGTCCCAACACCGAGCGCGTGCTGCAAGCGGGCACACACATGCACATTATGCAGCACATATACATGGATGCACGGCCAGCCAACACAGAACAACATGGGCAGGCACACTCACACGGACATGAGCAGACCGAAGGTCTCTTCCTGTTCCCATCACTGGCTGATCAGGATGAAGGTCTGTTAGTCAAAGATAAATGCGTATGTATACATATATACAGCTTGGGTCTCTTCAGTAGCTGGACATAAGACACTCAGACTACCCAGTAGCGGGCCCCAGCATCCTAGGACTCTGGCACCTGTACGTCAAGCTTCCCCAACTGCAGTCCCGCTCCAGCTGCTGGCACTGTCCCCCTTACACACACACACACACGAAAGTGCACCCCACACATGCACCCACACCCTGCATGCCCCTGTCCCACAGCCCCAGCTCCACGGCAAGGTGGGCACTCAGCCCTCTCACACCCGAACACGTTGGACAGGGATCCCTCACCCAGGAAAACCATCCAAAACAGAGTTTAACAAGGAGACAGGATGGCTGCACTGGCTGATGTAGGCACAGCTGGGCACATGGACTGACCTGCCCCTGCTCAGACCCCACAGACACATTTTATCCCTTTTCCCTCTGTTTTTCCACCTTGATATCTTCTTTTCTTGTCTTCATTCCTTACCCCAAGCATCCCATAATCACCCAGGGTGCCCCCTTTCTTTACAAACACCATTGGCAGTACGTAGCAGCAGCGTGACACTGCATGCTTCCTGCTGGCATCCCACCGCCCACCCCTATAAGTTTCATGCTCTTGTCTCCTCCTTTCATACTCCTTCCCTCTTTTGTGGTTGCCTATAATCATCCCGAAAGAATACTGAACACACGCTGGGTAACCCAAGTTGGTTACATTTCTTCTATGTCAGAGTTTAATACTCTGTGGTTTTGGAGATGTTGTAGCATTTCAGGGGTAGGGACATAAATTCAAAATGACCGTGAGAGAGAAAATCCAAAGCTGCGTTTTCAGAGATGTTTGTGTGACGGATTGGTATTGTTGTCTAGGAGCCCACTGGTGCTTAGGAAATGTAAGCTTTTGTGGAAAATTGCAAAGCTTATTTTGCTGATGACATCACTGTGCACAATTGTTCACTAGACCTCCCTTATTCTCTGCGGTAATGCTTGTGTCTGGTTCAGATTATCTGAGCAACGGTCAGGGTTAAAGAGCTAGGAGAGTAGTAAACTTCCTTTCACATGTTGATATTACTTCTGCAGTAAGGGCTCTCAATTTCTGATTCTTAAGGGGAAGACAACCATAAATTTTATAATGCCACTGCCTCTTCAGCATGAAAAAGAAAGTCAAGTACTTAATCAAGACACTCAGGAGTAGTTGCTCTTTTTTCCCTTCTGTGAGGAGAGTTGTTAACAAATAGGTTAATATACCCACAATTTCCACGAGCCCCAGGCATACCATTGCTTGAAATTTCACATCTATTATTATGACCAATGGCTGATAGCTGGATGCTACTTTCTTTTCAGTGTCTTTACAGTGAGATTTTAAAGCCCCTGGTGTAAAACAGCAGGGTAAGAACTCAGCAAGTGTTGATGAATTGTCAAATGAAGCAAGTTAAAACCGTCAGCATCAACAATAACATGAAAACTGGGACAAGGTTTTAGCAAGTACCATTTGTACAGCTATAAGATAAGTTTTCTTCATAGACTTTTTACTTTAGTTTGAACATTTAAAATCTGGATACCAGTCATAAATGCAACTGGAGGCTTAACAATTCTGCTAAAGAGGAGTGAAGCTGATGAGTAGGACTCATCCTCTGAGTACTGTAATCAAAGGAATTATTCTGTGATGAGGAAATGTCTTTAAGATGAAAGGACTGAGGAAAAGGAAGGATGCTAAGACTAAAGATGTGATGGGTCTTTGTCTATCAGCTAGGAAACACTAGTGTCATCTGACAAGTACCTAGATTGCCAGTAGTGCCTTAATGAGCTATAGGAGTGGTACAAGCACCATATAAGGATCACATTCTAGCAGAGACTGGTAGTGAACGCTAAAGTAACTTGAAATGTACCGAGTGTCTCAAAAATAGTAGTGTTTGCAGTAGAATACACTGCCTCTCACTGTTGAGTTTGGTCTGTTATGAACATTTGGTGGGTAACTGAAGAGGAGAAGCATTCCACGTGACCGCTGTCTCAGTTTCACCATGCTGTATTGGAGACTGCGTATCGGATGTCTGCCTTGTGGGTAAACTTTTGATATCTGTAAATTTTTGGAGTGAGAGGAGGGCATGTTTCAGTGACATAGCCTCAGGCAACATGCTGCACTCTGCAGAGTGGCGTAACATTTTATAACTTTCACATATGTTAGATAAAATCATGTTCGAAAAAAAAAATCTTATCAACAGATTAATTTGGTGAAAATGCAATTGTTTTGGGGATAAGCTTGAAATGCATATTTTTTTTCCTGTAGTTCAGACCACTGTTTCTGGTTACTATTAGCTTGCAAGAACTGGTGATGCAGTTTATGATTCAAAGTAATTCAGCTGATTAGCACACACTGCTTTGCAAAGCCTGCACTTTCCAAAGGCTTTGTGCTTTACTGCTGCACTTCAAACACATGGGAAATACATTTCCTTGTATCTGAATGGTTTAAAGCCTTGGTTGTTGTAGCTGTTGGCATTGATATGACAATCAACAAAGTGACAAATGCTTCCACTGCAAGGTTTTCACAAATCCCAAAGAGATAACAACTGAATGGTATAGTCTGGGAAGACACAATAGAGGAAGTTAGAGGAGATTATATGGAAACCTATGTTCAATTGTAAAAAAATATCCCATCAAAACTACGAGTCTGTTCTACTGCAAACTTGGAAGTCTGTCTCAGAAATAAAGTGAACGTAAAAACTTATTACCTAGCATAAGAAAAGAAAGCAAACTCAAATGTCAGTGAACAATGTAACAAGAAAAGCTGATCATGAATAAGTTAAGCACAGTCCAAGAGGAAACTGTTTAAACTTTGTAATCCAAAAGCAAACACATTTGCTCATGTAATACAACTGCTAAATAAATATTAAAAATTCTCAAAAAATATAAACAATGTGTGTTAAAATCTCCCTACCCACAATTCTCAATTTTCAAATGCCCTTGAAGGAAACAAGAATTCAGGAAATCAGAAATGTCTAGGAAAGACGATGTTGTAAGGATTTTGGATTACATCAAAACACTTTCATGACTAGCTCACTAGTTTCTATCTGCTTAGTGAAATTTGCTTTGTCTTTAATTTTGATTTTATTATCAAAGCTATTACACAGACTTCTTTTGCATAGAAATGAGCAAATGATGAGTTATAGCTCTCTGTTAAAAGCACTACAGATTAGTTCTCACAAGGACAGGTTCCAAACTCAAAATAACTACATCAGACACATGATGAAAGCTGGCAAGATGCCGTGTCACCTTGGGAAACAATCCAAAAAAGTTGTTCTTTAGCACTCTTATCTCACAATAACCAATTTATATACTCATAAACTATAACCGTACAAGATACATATACATAACTGACAAGCTGAGGCACAGATCTGCTGAACATGGCATGGAGGTTCTAGCATACGGCAGGCTGAACATGAATGAGCAGTGTGCTTTGGCAGAGAAGCTAGCCAACAGTATCCCAGGCTGCACTGAAGTGTAGCATTCCTCACTCAGCAAGTCGTGATACTGCTTACAGCTTTGGGCCCTCCAACAAAGCAGAGACACATAGGCAAACTGGAGCTCAATGAGGGGCCCCAAGGCGGAGGGGGCTGGAGCACTTGCCCTCTGAGGAGCATCTGGTTATGCTGGACTAGGTCAGCCTGGAGAAGGGACAGCTTTAGGGCATCTGGTCCCCATACCCTTTTCCAGGTCTCCTCTGATAGGAGCTGCCTATTCACAGGTTGGCAGGCAGCATCCTCTTCTCATTTGCTGAGGTCAGTGCGCGAAGCCACCACCAATCTCACAGGACGACACCCTAGGCCCTTTTAGACCCTCTTCACAGCATATCCTTTGCCTCTCGATCCCTTCTATCTGCTCCCACTGCCAGTGCCTTCTGAACCTGTCATAGACATCACACCTCTGGTTTAAACATTTTATGGAACATATTTTAATATCACGTTCTCTGATCCAGTAGCTTTTGTTATTTTTGAAGTCAGGTTTGATAAAACCAGTCTGTTGGGGTTTTTCTTGGTTGGTTGGTTTGGGTTTTTTTGTTTTTAAGTAGTAAGTACTGGAGACATAGACCTAGTAGGTTGATAGTTGGGTGATTTGCTGTTGACAACTTAGTTGTTTTCATGGTCTTTTATGTCTCAGTCAGTTATTCCTCTCACTCCCCCCTGTTAATTGCCCTCTTTCTTTTTTCCTACCCCCACTCCCTTCGAAGAAACAGCAAATAACACTAAAATATAAATGAGCTTTCAGTTTGCTTGGAGTTAGGTTGCTCTTTATTTTAATTATATTCAACAAATCTCTTCAGAGACAAAAACATATATTGTAATTAAAAGAAAAATAAACAAATTTTATTGTTACTATAAAGTTTATCTTACACTTGTTCCAAAGTAGGGAAAGTTTTCATGCACAGTACCAGGCAACAGTGTATTTTAAATAGCAAAGAGCTGCAAACACAATAGGATGCCATAACTATAGAGATAAGGTGAGAGATTCTGAGGGATGCAATACAAGCAATGAAAAAGAACTAAATTGCACAACATCATAACACTGATGAAGCAAAAATTCTGGAGAAAAAGATTTGCAGACATGAAAATGACTGGCTGTAAAACTAAAGATACAGAATGAAAAAAAAAAACCCCAAACCTTTCAATTGAACAATCAGGAAAGCAGGCAAGTTCTGAATATAAAGTAAATGTAGTATAATTGTTATTATTGAAGATCTGATGTTAGGTAAACATATGTTTATGTTTAATAATAAGAAGATGAAGCTGTTTGGATTCCGTTCCTACTCTGAGTAAGTGCCAGTGGCAAAGCAGATAAAATATCATGCTCAGTACTGCTAAAAATTAAAGAAGCAACAGGAAAAGGATGATAAGTCAAAAAAGCTTAAATTAACAGATTTGCAGGTGCATCTTGTTCATTTTAATGAGTCATTCCATGTGCTCTAAACCAACTGTTAAATCCATTTCTGAATAATAATAAAAATTGCTAGTGCTGCTTTAATTGAATTTGTGTGTGAAACAAAAACCATTTTCCTGTGCAGAATGGACATTCTATTTTTAATGAAAAATGTTGTCTTTGTCTTGCGGAAAGCACTGTTATCCTCTCCCATTGTTTGCACCATTATCACAGAGTAAGTACTGAGGAGTGAAAAATGAACATGATGCTTATTCATGGAAATTTCATTTAGCAAGGTGTTCTTGATCCTCTGAACGAGTTTTATGAGAACCTGCAATGTTTTGTCTCTTTTTTTTGTTTTGGTTTGTTTGGCTGGTTTTGTTTTGATTCAGTTGGCTTTCTAAAGTAATCACACAAAACATTTTTTTTCAGGTAGATCCCTACAGATCTTTGATACAATTTGCATACAGTGACACAGCAATTTTTAATCGGGGTTATCCAAATGGTTAAATCAAATAGAATGTTGTTTGAATTTGATTTGGGCTTCTAAATATTATATAATGTAGTAAATATTGAAACTTGATTTAAGACTATCCACTGACTACTGTTATGTTCTCACAAGTACGGGAGGTGTGTGTCTCGTTGCACCCAGTTTTTCCAAGGACAGGACAAATAAATCTGGTTGGCTTATAATTTAATCAAAAATTAGAACGGCAATTTTTCCTACACAGCTTGCATAAGAAAGACGTAAAATTGTGCTTTTTTCACTACTCATAGCAATTTGTTGCAGTTTTATTTATGGTTTTTCTTGTTCCTGCTCCCTACCTGGCTTCACTCTTGATGTTGCCACACTAAAACCCAAGTGTTTCAACTGCAGACCACTTTGTCCCTATGCCTTCTGAGTTTGTACAGTCCACTGTTTCTTCAAGCTTTCAGTTTTTCCAGATTGTGGTATCTAACACCAATCTGTATTCTTTAAAATGAGAATTCTGTTTCATTACTTTCGAAATAATGTCATATCTTATGTTCTACTTAAGCTAGTGAAACTGTGCTCAGGCCAGCTTTTTGAACAATATCCATAAGGGAATCTGCTTACTGCGATATTCAGGTTTCTGACTTGAAAGCAGTAATTTAAAAGATGGATTTAAATATGTATATTCCCTGTCCTTCCAGAAGTGAGCCAAGCAGGCATCTACATTGAATTCACGTGAGTCAGTCTGAAAGCCATGACATAGCTCAACAGGAGATGCTAAGGGATGTGGTGCACAGTGTTTCTGCAACCTCTTGGAAGGGAATGTTGAGCTTTTATTTGGACCCTTTCTGGGATTAGGTGTTTAGTTGTATAACTGAAAATGAGACACTTTCTTGTTTTGCAACTGTGTTTTAAGAAGATGACATTGTCAATGTCTTGCATAATTACAAAAGCAATTTTTTTCCTGGTTTTGGCTGGGACAGAGTTAATTTTCCTGTCCGCAGCTACTGGATTTAGTAAGAGAAGCGTGTTGATAACCCTGTTATTTTTAGTTGTTACTAAGAAATCAAGGACTTCTTTCAGTTTCTTATGTTCAGCTAATGAGCAGATGTACAGGAGCTGGGAGGGAACAGAGCCAGACAGATAGCCCAAGCTGGCCAACGGAAATATTCCATAGCATAGACTTCATGCTCAGTTTGTAAATAGGGATTGGCTGAGAGGCGGGAATCATCTTCTCTCATTTCCATGAGTTTGAATTCTCTCTTTTCCAGGAGTTTGAACTTTTCTGTGAAGTCTTTTTTTTTTTTCCAAGATTTTGGCAAGTTATGTGAAAATTCTGAGTTTGGCAAAATCCATGAAATTCCTGAGCTCTGGGAAACCTGTGGGTTCCATGATCACTGCTCAGGAACTGGTGTTCAGGTTTGGCTGCAGACGGCAACAAAAGCGCCACGCGGCCGCCCCTCCCCCCGCCGGGGTGCAGAGGAGAATGGAAAGAAACAGGCAGAAACTGGTGGGTGGGGATAAGGGCAGTTTAACAGCACAGCAAACAAAGGGAACAGTAATGACAACGATACAGATGAGGAGAAAACACAACACAAATCGCACGACCCAGAGAGCCGCTCTCCCGACCGAACTGCCGCTGTGTCCTCCCGAGCCGCGAGTGAGTTCCCCCCGCCCAGCTCTCCCCCACCGGAACCCAGCATGAGGCACATGGTATGGAATACCCTGCTCTGTTTGGCCAAGTGGGGTCAGCCCAAGCCCCACCCCCCCCCCCCCTCCGGCTGTGCCCCTTCCTGGAGTCCAGTGAAAATTGACCCTGTCCTGGCCAAACCCAGGACAACTGGCTACGCAATTGTTCATCAGGCGGTGAGATAAATTATATTATGTATAGCTTATTTTACATATTAATTACTATTATTATTATTATTAATAGTAGTAGTACTGGTAATAGTATAAGTAGTATTAGTATTTCCTCTGTCGCCTTATTAAACTGTCTTTATCTCAACCCACAAGATTTACCTTTTGTCCTTTCTCTTTCCCATCCCTCTGGGGAGGAAGGGGAGGGGGAAACAAGTGGCTGTCTAGAGCTTAGTTGATGATTAAACCACAACAAACTGGTAATAATACTAATTAAAATACTTGCCCTGGAAATGATGAACTTATATTTATAAACCTTTGCAACTTTAAGAGATTTGATTTTCTATATCAACGTGTATCTTCTATATCCCAGAAGTATGATGCAACTTCAGTTTGGCTTTGGGATTGTTGCAGTTTGGCCGTGGCTGGCAAAAAAGGGCCACATGGTTGTTCTATCGCCCCTCCCCCCAATGGGGTGGGGAGGAAAATACAAAGAAAAAGGCAAAAACTTGTGGATCGGGACAAGGGCGGTTTAGCAGAACAGCAAGCAAAGTGAACAGTGACAACAGTAGTACTGATAAGAAGAGTATACAAAACAAACAGCGAAATGCACAGAGCAACTCTCACCGCCCAGTGCCCCGCGTGCTCCTGAGCCACGATTAACTTCCCCCTGGCCAGCTCCCCCACCCAAAACTCAGCATGAGAGCACATGATATCGAATACCCTGATTTGTTTAGTCAGTTTGGGTCAGCCCGCCCTGCTGTGTCCCCTTGTGGCATCTTGTGAAAATTAACCCTGTCCTGGCTGAACCCAGGACAGGGACAGATTCCTTCTGTTTTTCTCTTCTTCCCCTCCCTCTCCAGTGAAATCACAGAAACTATGTGCAAAATAAGACCTAAGAAGACCAGAAGGGAGCCTAATGGTATGATCACTCATGAATGCGTAAGAAGTCTTGGGATCTTGGTCACTCATGTCTGTGTTATTCCTTCGTTTCCTCTACTCACCAACAAGCATAAAATTCTTAAACTGCCTGGAGGAGACCACTTCAAAGTCCCAAGAGCTGTCTTTCACAAAAATTGCATGTCTCCTGCAGACCAAGAAGAGAGTCTAGGACACAAAGCCTATAGTTGCAAGAGTAATTCGTTATTCATGCACATAAGGTGTCACATTCAAATTGTGGCACAATAAATGCAGTTATACACATGGTTCTTCTGTCTTTCAAGCATTCAGGTACAGCGTGATTTGACAAATCACTACTCAACACACACAGTACTGTTTTGAAAAGCAACTATAATTCTATGGCATCATCATCCATCTGCTTCTTTCTGAATCTAGTTGTCCCTGAAGTCAGTCTTACTACAGTTACTTGTGTATGATGCCAGCTAATAGGAGGGTTTCACTGAGCCATTGGAGAGGCAAGGATGCTGATATTATCTTGGTAGTCCAGGGACATCCCTTAATCTTCATGGGTAGTTTCAAGTTTCTGAGAAACAAAGGTCCTTATCTTCAGGATAGGAGCTGTCTTTTCCTCCCTGCAATGAGCTGGGGTCCTTTAGTCGTGTTTACTTAACCATGACTATGCAGTCTACAATGTAAATTATATATATCTTAAGAAAGTTAATACAATTTCATACTGTTAAGAAAACTCATAAAATTTAATATGGTAAAGACTAATTGATACAACAGTTAGGGAATGAAATTTTCCCAACATCTATAAAAGCCAGAGAGAAGTTAACAACTTAATGCAGTTGGTAAAATAATAAAAAATATTTTGCTGTAGGAAACTCACGCATTAGGGCATTTAATCAATGGTAAGTCTTATTTCTAGAAGAGACATGGACTTTGCCCATTTGGGACATTCTGAATAAATATGTGCAAGCTGTGAAAGAATGCTGACTTGGAAAGCTAAACCCGCTGCTGGGCCTTCATGCACCTTGGTGTCTTACCCTTAAGGATTTAATCATCTTCCACACAAAGTGTATAGTTCTAGTTATTTTCTCTGGAAATAGTTAGGTCTTCACATAGACTAAAAGAAGATAATATAAGGTAAACTACATTAATAAGACATGATTATTGTGAAGCTGAATGTTAAGGACATTGCTTTATCTGTAAAAGAGTTTCTACCTCCAGATAGTATCTTGACAATTGAGCTTAATAGAGTAGTTTAGGATCTGTAGTTCCAGAGAAAAGAAAGAGTATTTTCATTAAAGACACATACAATCCCCCCATCCTTACTACAGTCTTATAAAGGATTCAGTCCACTGTTTTAACTGGCAGACAATTTTAAATGTGCACCTCAATTTTCTGCTTGAAAAGCTCTATATCATTGTAACAGTCTATGAAAAAAAGGATTCATTAGTGTGGAATGACATTATATTAAATTCCCTCACAGGAAAAATATATTATTTTTTAAATAATATTACTTTGGACAATTGCATTTGTTTAATAAAGTTTGGTAGTTACCTGACTCCCGAGATTCTGCAGCTTTTTTTTTATTTGTGTTAAGCAAAGGCATATTGAGTTTATGTAAACAATAATTTAAATTTGGGATACTTCATTAACCACAAGTTTAGGGAAGATGAAGGCCACACACATACCTCTTTATCTAAATTGATCAGATGTAATTAGTAAGCCACTGAGGAATTTAAAAAAATAAAAGAGACTTTCTAGATTACCGGCTGCAGCCACCAGCTGATTGAATTAAATATTTCTGTTTTCAAGACTCATTAAATTTTATCCTAAATCTCCATAGGTCATTTTGCCTTTCTCCCTTCCCACCACCTACATGACACCATAGGCAGGATGTTCATAGATTTACAGTCCTGTTGGTTAGACATTGTTTCAATTTCCAAATTAAATGTATTCCTGACAAGCCTGTTTCATTTATTCCTGTATCAATAATACTCATTTGCTGAGAAGACCGTTTTCTTTTATTGTTGTTAAATATATAGTCAAATACCCCGCTTGTATCCTTTTTCAGTTCATGTTTGTTAGGCTAAACAAACCAAGATCTTTCAAGATGTATCTTTTCTTTACAGGGCAGAATTGGTTATATGTGTACAGCCATATCAGCTTCTAATTCACCCAGGCTAGCATGCCAAAAAAACGCCCAGCTTCTGGGATAAAAAGTGTCATTTCTACAAGGTGCTGTTCAGTCCTTTTTGTAAAAAAAATCCTTGTTTGCTGCATCATTTTAAGTCTCCTTCAGTGCCACTTCAAAATTGCATGTATCTTTCACAAACGAAGGTTATTGGAAAGCTACAAAACAAAGATTTTTTACGATCTTTTACAATGATACCAGTAGTATTCATTTTCTAATCAACTACTCTTCTGGGGACAGCATAAACTATCATCAGTGCACAATGATGGCTCAGTCACTCAGACAATTTTTCACTGATCTGGCATTTCTTTCCATCTGAGGAGCCCCCACAGAATATCAGAAATCCCCTCTGTAAACCCATACTTTCACAATCTTATGCATGAAAAGACTTGACTATCTTCATATAATGTATGATAGAATGAGGGAGAAATTTAATAGCAAAAAGTATCACAGGTGGTATCATTAGGACAAACTTTGGGTTTTTTCCAAGGTCCGTGAAGAAAGTAGTAAATAAGGTTGGCCCTTAAAAGAAAATACCAGAAACCCTTTTTGAACAGCCTCAAAACACAAGAACTTTCATCTCAGAACGAAATGCTTTCATCGTTTATTAGTTCTCTGTCTTTCCAGTTTAACTACAAAATTACTAGCTGTTACAAGATCACCTGCTGTACCTGAAGGCCAGCTAGATCAGGTCTTGTATATTCCAAGTGAAAAACTTCTGTCTTACTGAAGATAGAGTTGTCTTTTACTTGTGGTAAAATCCTAGTTTATTTCAGCCTATATTCTGTTTATATCTTTGAATAAAGTATCATTGCATGGGTTAGATTCTTCCATTATCCTCAACAGACGTCAGAGATGTGAAGTATTTTCCAAAACACATGTATTTAGTGCTATTTGAGATGCCCTAACATATCTGAAACATCTAAGAAAGGCTGACAAATAATTCTTAAGTCCTAAAGACTTCTGAAATAGCAGATAAAAACCAAGCAGGGTATGCCAAAGTATCTCAAACAGCTTCAGGAGATTATGATAAAGCAACTGCATTTCGCCTTTGTCAGGGTAGTTGCTGGGATATAAAGGGCTATTTAGCTGTCTTAATATTGTGAGGTCTACCTTATGACAACAAATCAACATTGAATCTGAAGTTGAATATCATCCTCAAAAACTTAGCCACTGAATTTAAGTTCTCTGTCAAATGTTTTTTAAACTAATATGCAGCGTATTTTGATGACATGAATTAATTCCTCTAAATTATGCAGAGGTAATACTCAAAAAAAAAAAGCAGGTATCACCACACTTAGTTCCATTGCCCAGATATTTTGGGATAAGATAGTTGCTTCTTCTTTTTTTTTTTTCTTTTTTTTTTTCTTTTTTTTTTCTTTTTTTTTTCTTTTTTTTTCTTTTTTTTTCTTTTTTTTTCTTTTTTTTTTTTTTTTCTTTCCATGACAGTTTAAAATAAGAAAAGGAAATTATATTTTAGTGTGGTTTCTGGTAGATGGTGAAGTCATCATGGAAGATCTGGCAGTGAAAAATAATCTTGGCTGGAGAAATCTCAGGATGGTTCATTTCAGATTAAAGGAGATGATAAAAATAGTCCTGTAATAAACATCTGCAATTTCAAAAAGGTCACCTTTAAGAAATAATGGAAACTAGATTGAAGTTCTGAAGGACTATACATATAAGATTTATTACTTCCGTATCCAGAAGTGACAAATACAAAATCTTACCCTGAAGTTTAAAATCTGCCAGACAAGACTTCAGAGCTTGAACGGTGAACAATTTCAGATCGGTCAGTAGGAGAAAGCACGAAGGAAGGTTCAAAAGGACAAGCCAGCAAATTCAGGTTTGGTAGGCAGATCTTGCATGGTATTTGTGCTTTCTTTTTTGTCTTCCTAGATGACAAACAAGAGAGAACAGTAAAAGTGGATTATTATGCAGTTAGGTTGTGCTGCAGATGAAAATCTGAAAGTGACTGCAAACTAAATTAGTATTTACTTTAATTCACAGAAAAGGTGGAGCAATGAGGAGAAAATATCTCCCTAAATATAGTTTTATTTTATATTTACTCTATTTTATTATCTGCATTATGAGAAGGCTTTTCAAAGTGCTCGGCTTATTTATGTATTGCTTTTAACAGTAATAACCTAACATAAGAGCCATGTCAGATATTGGCTTATAGCAGATGTCTAGGGAAGACTATAAGACCAGAAAAATTATTTGATGTTACTCCCTTTAGTTGGTTACACTTCAAAGCTCTCCTTGGACTTCTATTTTTAACCCTTATTTCTCTGCATAGGACTAGAAGATAAATGAGACTGGAAGAACAAGTTCTCCAGCCCCAGTTGCCTTGGAGGCCCCCTGCTGAGGTAGCTCAAATTTGTTCAGGTCTTTCCCCTGTTAGGGGGCCAATATTGGATACAGTATCTATGTGTGGTCTGACAAGTGCTACTCAGAAGTAGTTAGTCCCTTCCCTTGACCTGTGAGCTGGGCCCCTGTCCATGCAGCCCAGGAGCTGCTGGGCACCTTTGCTGTCAGGACACACCATGGACATACATTGAACTCACTACCAATCACCACCCCAGGGCTTTTCCTGCAGAGCTACTCTTTGGCCCACCCATCCCCAACCCGTGCTGTAACAAGAGCTCTTCCCCCTCTGAGACAGGACTCATCATTACTCTGTGTCGAATTTCATGCAGCCATGCAGGCCTACTCCTCCATCCTCTGGATGGCAGCCGTGCCCTCCAGCATATTGACTGTTCCCCTATTTGGGTGTCACCTGCAAATTAAGAAAACATGCACACCATTGCCTCCTCCAGATAAATTTGTGGAGTCGTTTGTTTGAAGTAAAATCAATTTTGAATAGATTGTTTTTCATTTCAAGCAAATCTGAATTGTTTGCTGGTTAAGTGAGTTTATTGCATCAACTAAATAGAAGCTGAGGGGAACTATGTCCTGTGAAGACAGAACCATCAGGTTACTCTTACATCAGTCATGATGCTGAGAAGTTACTTAAAGTGGCCACCCTGTTTGTATTCTGTGTTTATTCAGCTTTCTCTATACAAGAGTCATAGCATATGGCTTTCTAGAAGCTACTGAAACAGAAGTAAGAAATGTTCAAATAATAGAAGTGGATTTCACAAGAAAATAGTGTAGTTGGGTGAAAAGAGTGAATTCAAAAGCTTACTTAGATAGTCCTAAATAGCAAAACCAGAAATTACATGTCTAAGAAAAAAGTATGAGCACAGACACTCAGGTAGTAGAAATTCTAATCAACTCTGCCCTTCTTTTTTCTTTTTTTCTTTTCTATAGACAAGTAGGATACCTTTCAGAATTAAAATCATACTGATTTTGTGACACTTACATACTCCTGACTGTGCTAGAGTTGTCAAACTTTACCTTACAGAATCACAGAATCACAGAATGGTAGGGGTTGCAAGGGACCTCTGTGGATCATCTAGTCCAAACACCCTGCCGAAGCAGGGTCACCTAACAGCAGGCTGCACAGGACCTTGTCCAGGCGGGTCTTGAATATCTCCAGAGAAGGAGACTCCACAACCTCCCTGGGCAGCCTGTTCCAGTGCTCCGTCACCCTCAGAGGGAAGAAGTTCTTCCTCATGTTCAGACGGAACTTCCTGTGCCTCACTTTGTGCCCATTGCCCCTTGCCCTGTCGCTGGATCTTAGCTTAAGATCTTCTCCATTATAATTAATTTTCTAATTACTGGCACTGTTGATGCACTTTCTCACAAGTATTAAAAAATTCACAGTACATTTTTCCTACCATCTTTTGTAGGATGCTCTTAGTTCATCAATTTTATTACTTTAGGAATAGATTTTCTTAATTTTTCACTTTGGTAAGCATGTGATCAGATCTTGCAAAACAGAGTTATGTTGTCATGAGACTATCTGTGAGTTAAACGTTCTCTAGGGTTAAAAGTAAAAATAAATGACAGGGTACTTAATATACCAGAAGTACTCTTCTAAGATGGTGAACTTGACAGGTGTCACAGACTGAGTCTTCACTGTACCGGTTGAATGTTTACAAGTAGGAAACTGAAGTCAATCACTATAAAAAGAATAAAGCAATTTTGCTCTTAAGGGCATGGAAGGGTTGAAGAAGGCAATAATCACTGATACAAATCAAACAACCCAACATTTGTGCAGTGCAGAAGAGACACTTACTTGTACATCTAACAAATATCTTAGTCATACAAAGACAAATAAGTGGGGCAATAGTAAATGTTTTTTTTCCTCACTGGATTTACTTTCATGAGATAATTGTATTTTCTCTGTAAGTAAGGACGATTTTAAAAAATTTAAAAGCAAAAACACTGTATACATTTCTGAAGATCTTGAGCATTAATAACATATTCCCATTATATTTGATTTTAAGACTAACAGCAGTTAATTTAACCTTATTTCTACAGTACCCATGAACACTGTCTTCAGTTCAATATTTATCTGAGTTAATTTTTCTCTTGAGTAATATTTGTAAAATTAACCATGCTTTTTCTTTTTTCTAAAAGCTATGTGTTTCTAAAAATTTACCTGTTGTCACTCTGTTCCCTCCTATTAATAAAGCTGAAAGGAACAGGACACTTTTAGCCCTAGTGGCATTGCTACTAAAAGCAACTATAATCAGGTATTTTGACTTTTTTCCTATTTTCACTTTACCTCTAGGTCTAAAATCATCCATCTAAATTTGTTTGTTTAACTACGTATTCTTGACATCAAATTTATGGATCTCTGTTGCCTAAGCTGTTCCTTTTTCTTTCTGGAGTATATATATTCAGTCTAGTCTCCACTGGTAAGACGCCATCCTTTACACAGTCAGGTCTTGCTAGAGAATCTCTGCTTCAGACATTCCTGTTTTATTCAAAATTCTGTGGAGATTAGCCAGAACCAATGATCTGAACCATTTTTAGCTCTTTTCATTGCACATTTTCCCTTTAATGTGGTAATGGCCTCATTCTCAATCTCCATCCTTCCTGTGGTTCTATGTAGAGCAGTAACACAATGCCAAACAAATGGGGAATACAAGAATCAAAACTATTACTTATCAGGTTAAAAGACCTGGTAAACTCATGTGGCAGGAATATTAAGAACAAAAGGCATGGTTTTCTCCAAGTAGAGAGACAAAAAAAGGGAATGTTGACAGGCGTGTAAAGGATATGCGCACTACCTTTGAGGCCCAGAATGCAAATTGCGATAGAGTTCTTACAAATATCTAGATAATGCTGGAAGCATGTGCAGAAGGATTTCAGGGTTAAATTTTAAACATTCTTAGCAAGAAAGATGTTCATCATTTCAAAGAGCAGTTCACTGAGAATTACAAGGAGATGGTAAAATTAATTTTAATAAAAGAAAAAAGAATTAGGAAGATAACGGCAGAAAAAAAAACTTGAAGGATACGTGATAAAAGCCTCCATAGAATGGAAATATATCACTATTATGAATACTTCATACATCAAGCAGGTCCAAAATGAAAATAAATTATTCTCTCAGTCTACTGTAGATACAGTGTGACATAACTGGCTAAAAATACAACAAGAAATGCAGTCTTGTTGTAGTTGTCAATCACTTAAAGACTTTCTATGAAGAGGTCATGGAAGCTCTGTCACCACAGAGATTTTTCTGGTTGCTTGTTCTGCTTTGTTTTGTTTTCTTTTTAATAAAAAGGTGTACAATTGCGTATCAGTATTGACTCCAATGTAGTTATTGCTGGTCTTACTTTGTATTGGGCAAAGGACCTCTTCCGGTTGCTTCCAGCCTGTGTTCTATAATTTCATGCATCTCCTTAATAAAAACTGAGATAAACTACTAAGGTTGGTTTTCAGCTAGCTTTCTATCTTAATTGACTCAAACACACATTTTGTAGCCACTCGTTTTTATTCATATAAAGTACTTACATTTTTTCTATTAACTTTCCTTCCAAGATCTAACTCAATCTGCTGCTTTGCAATTCTTATTCTCAGTTTATGTTAGAAAATAAGAATTTTTTTGTTTGTTAGTGCCTGTATTACTATACTAACTTCCGTGTTTACTTCTAGTGTCTTTCTGGTGATATTTATTCACTCGTAAGTTTTATGGCCTTCCCCAAAAAAGACTCTTTTTTCTTTATACTGAAGATTAAATACATACCAAAAAATAGGATAAAATGCAAAAGAATCAAGGACAAAGGAAGTTTAACATAATTTGATTATTGCTTTCCAGAGGCTTTCTTTCTTTGGCTTATAACAGGTTTTGATCTTGGTTTTTATTGTTTTCAGGTAAGTTGGGGGGATTTGCAAGATTCATAGAATCATTTAATAGTTTGGATTGGAAGGAACCTTTAAAGGTCATCTAGTCCAATTCCCCTGCAATAGGAAGTAACATCTTCAACTAGATCAGGTTGCTCAGATCCCCATCCAACCTGACCTTGCAGATTTCCAGGAATGGGACATCTATCACAGCTCTCTGTGAGCCAGTGTTTCACCATCTTCATCATAAAAAATGTCTTCCTTATAGCCAGTCTAAATATACCCTCTTTTACTTTAAAACCATTATCCTTTGTGCTGTCACAACAGGACCTACTAAAAATTTTGTCCACTTCTTTCTTAAAAGCCCCCATTAAGTGTTGAAAGGCCACAACTCTTCATGAAGCCTTCTTTTCCTCAGCTTGAACAACCCCAACTCTCTCAGTCTGTCTTCATAGGAGAGGTGTTCCACCCCTCTGATCGTGTCTGTGGCCCTCCTCTGGACCCACTCCAACAGGTCTATGTCTTTCTTGTACTGAGGGCTCCGGAGCTGGACACAGGACTCCAGGTGGGGTCTCACCAGAGCCCATTCACAATGTCATGTACACGCTGACATCTCACATGAAATCTTTCACACAATCCTGGCTTCGCTTTTCATTTCTTTTTCATGGCAATTTCAGAACAATCCTGCTCCTGGAAGACAGGATCTTGTCTGTTTTTTGGGCTTATATAAAGCATGTAGCTTAACTAGGACAGGAATGCTTGGTGTTCACACCTACACACCTGATGAGTCAGTTTCATCATCACGCTTAACCAAATGAGGAAAGCACAGCGCCCCAGCACCCAACTCCGGGAAACTCAGTATCGATTTTGCATATTTTGCATTATTTCTCTTACTATTCATATTAATATTGTTCTTAGTAGAACTATTTTTATATTCAATTTATAAGTCTCTGTCCTTTTTCTTCCTTTTCCCTTTCTCTGGTGGGAGGGTGCGTGTTGACACAGAGCGTCTACCACTCAAGTTTATTGCCGCCCTGCTCTAAACAGTGACAGGAGCCAATGAGGAAACACGTGCTGCTAGACCTCGTACTGACAAACAAAGAGGGACTGGTTGAAGATGTGAAGGTTGGGGGTAGCCTCAGATGCAGTGACCATGAAATGGTGGAGTGCAGGACCCTGCGTGGAGGAAGCAGGACGATAAGTAGGATCAAAACCTTGGAATCCAGGAGAGCTAACTTTGGCCTCTTCAAGGAGCTGCTTGGAGGAATCCCATGGGTCAGGGCTCTAGAAGGCAGGGGGGTCCAAGAGAGCTGGTCACTACTTAAGCATCACTTCCTCCATGTTCAGGATCGGTGCATTCCCCTGAGAAAGAAATCTAGCAAAGAAGTCAGGAGACGCACATGGATGAGCAAGGAGCTTCTAGCAGAACTCAGAGGAAAGAGAATGGTCTGTGGAATGTGGAAAAAGGGACAGGCCACTTGGGAAGAATTCAGGAATGCTGTCAGAGCATTCAAGGATGCAATGAGGAAGGCCAAGGCCCACCTGGAATTGAAGCTGGCAAGCGATGTCAAAGACAACAAGAAGGGCTTCTTCAAGTACATCACCAGCAAATGGAAGACTAGGGACAATGTGGGGCTGCTGCTGAATGAGGTGGGTGACCTGGTGACGGAGGATACCGAGAAGGCAGAGTTACTGAATGCCTTCTTTACTTCAGTCTTCAGTGCCAAGACCGGCCCTCAGGAATCCCAGGCCCTAGAGGTAAGAGAGGAAGCCTGCAGAAAGCATGCCCTTCTCTTGGTCAAGTAGGACTGTGTGAGGGATCATTTCAGCAATCCGGACATCGACAAATCCATGGGCCCTGATAGAATACACCCACAAGTGCTGAGGGAGCTGGCAGATGTCATTGCTGAGCCACTCTCCATCGTCTTTGAGAGGTCCTGGAGGAGAGGTGCCCAAGGACTTGAGAAAGGCCAATGTCACTCCAATCTTCAAAAAGGGCAAGAAGGAGGACCCAGGGAACTATGGACCAGGCAGCCTCACCTCCATCCCAGGAAAGATAATGCAGCAACTCATTCTGGAAGTCATCATTAAGCAAGTGGAGGAAAAGAAGGTTATCAGGAGCAGTCAGCATGGATTCACCAAGGGGAAATCATGCCTGACCAATCTCATACCTTTCTACGATGACATGACTGGCTGGGTAGATGAGGGGAGAGCCATGGATGTTGCCTACCTAGACTTCAGCAAGGCTTTTGACCCTGTCTCCCATGATATCCTCCTAGGGAAGCTCAGGAAGTGTGGGCTGGATGACTGATCAGTGAGGTGGATTGAGAACTGACTGAATGGCCAAACTCAGAGGGTTGTCATCAGTGGTGCTGAGTCTCGTTGGAGGCCTGTAACTAGTGGTGTCCCTCAGGGGTCAGTACTGGGCTCAGTCTTCTTCAGCTTCTTCATCAATGACCTGGGTAAAAAGACGGTGTACCATCAGCAAGTGTGCTGATGACCCAAAACTGGGAGGAGTGGCAGATACACCAGAAGGCTGTGCTGCCATTCAGCGTGACCTGGACAGGTAGGAGAGTTGGGCAGAGAGGAACCTGATGAAATTCAACAAGGGCAAGTGAAGGGTCCTGCACCTAGGGAGGAACAATCCCATGCACCAGTACAGGCTTGGGGCGGACCTCCTGGAGAGCAGCTCTGTGGAGAGGGACCTGGGTGTCCTGGCGGATGACAAATTGACCATGAGTCATCAGTGTGGCCTTTTTTCAAAGAAGGCCAATGGTGTCCTGGAGTGCATTAAGAAGTGTGTGGCCAGCAGGACGAGGAAGGTTCTCCTCCCCCTCTACTCTGTCCTAGTGAAGACGTGCATGTGAGGTACTGTGTCCATTTCTGGGCTCCCCAGTCAAGAAAGATGAGGAACTACTGGAGAGAGTCCAGCAGAGGTCTATGAGGATGGTGAGGGGACTGGAGCATCTCTCCTACCAGGAAAGGCTGAGGGAGCTGGGCTTGTTTAGCCTGAAGGAAAGAGGGCTGAGAGGGGACCTTATAAATGCTTATAACTAACTTCCGGGTGGGTGTCAAGAGGACGGCACCAGACTCTTTTCAGTGGTGCCCAGCGATAGGACAAGGGGCAATGGGCATAGACTGAAGCACAGGAAGTTTCATCCAAACACGAAGAAGAACTTCTTCCCTCTGAGGGTGACGGAGCACTGGAACAGGCTGCCCAGAGTGGTTGCGGAGTCTCCTTCTCTGGTGCTACTCAAAACCCATCTGGATGAGGTCCTGTGCAATGTGCTCTAGGTGACCCTGCTTCGGCAGGGTGGTTGGACTAGACGATCTGCAGAGGTCCCTTCCAATTCCTATGCTTGTGTGATTTTGTGATTTTGTGATCTTGTAGAAAAAGGCTATGTATGGAACTGTAGACTTTATTTCAGAAGTAGAAAAAGAGCTAGAAAAATTTGGCAGATGATAAGTCCATTGTCTAAAGTCTATCCATTTACCATTGACTTCCCACACTGAAGCTCTGGGACTACATCAATGAAATACAGTTTTGTGGTAACTGAGGCATCTAAAAGAATAGAGGCGCTTCAGAACACATGTGATGTCGAAGAAAATAAGCAAGTCCCACTTGCTAACTATTTTTTTTTTTAATACAGCATAAAAATAAAGAATCAACATCAACATCTTAGTGAAAGAAATTTTCTGAGGATTAACAAATTTCCTGTCAAGCTTTGAATAGATCGATATGGATCTGCCAGCTGTTAAACTGATTTTTTTATTAAGACACTGTATGACAGTTTTCATTTTTGCGATTACTTTCATACCATAATAGCAGAGTATACTGTTACTCTTCTGGTGGGGAAAAAAAACTACACAGAAAAGAATACACCATAACACTTCTAAAATAGTGAGACTTTTTTGATGACTATAAGAAAATTTTACATTCAACAAACGAACCAAAACCTAAAGTATTTCATTATATAATTTTGACTTACTCTTTGCACATAGTCAATTGAAACAAACTGCATACTTTACTACATCTTCCTATTCTTTGCAATTTGTACATGTTTTTTTTTAGAAATTCATTACAAAGCTTGTGGTAGCATTCTGTGTATGTCTGATTAATTTTACCTTCAGCTGCATTTTCCTAATGTACAGAATGTAATTTTCTCATCATTAAAGCCTAGACTGGGGTTATTGCAATTTGGGTAAAAAAACCCAAACAAAGTAACAACATACTTTTGCCTATATTGATCTTTGTGAGTAATGTCATCTATATGACAAATATAAGCGTATCTGCTTTTGCCGACCACTTCCAGATAGAGCAAGAAGAGATTATTCTATAGTAAGGAGAGAAATATTCATTCCATCTAAAATACCAGGCATTAATGGGCTGTTTGTGGGAAAAAATCTGTCATCAAAACAATCCCAGGACAGAAGATAAATAACCAAATTAGTGGTATGGCCAAAGAAGTTATGTTCAGGTCATATTCTACTTTTTCTTGTCTCTGGCTGGTCAATCATTACTATACAAGCAAATGTACCAGATCACAGAATCACAGAATCACAGAATGGTAGGGGTTGGAAGGGACGTCTGTGGGTCATCTAGTCCAACCCCCAGGCCAAAGCAGGGTCACCTACAACAGGCTGCAAAGGACCTTGTCCAGGCAGATCTTGAATATCACCAGAGAAGGACACTCCACAACCTCCCTGGGCAGCCTGTTCCAGTGCTCCATCACCCTCAGAGGGAAGAAGTTCTTCCTCATGTTCAGACGGAACTTCCTGTGCCTCAGTTTGTGCCCATTGCCCCTTGTCCTGTCACTGGGCACCACTGAAAAGAGCTTGGCCCCATCCTCCTGACACCCACCCTTCAGATATTTATAAGCATTTATAAGGTCCCCTCTCAGCCTTCTCTTCTTCAGGCTGAACAAGCCCAGCTCCTTCAGCTTCTCCTCTTAGGGCAGATATTCCAGTCCCCTCACCATCCTTGTAGCCCTCCGCTGGACTCTCTCCAGTAGCTCTTCATCTTTCTTGAAGTGGGGAGCCCAGAACTGGACACAGTACTCCAGATGGGGACTCACTAGGGCAGTCTAGAGGGGAAGGAGAACCTCCCTCGTCCTGCTGGCCACACTCTTCTTGATGCACCCCAGGATCCCATTGGCCTTCTTGGCAGCCAGGGCACACTGCTGGCTCATGGTTAACCTGTCGTCCACCAGGACACCCAGGTCCCTCTCCACAGAGCTGCTCTCCAGCAAGTCCACCCCAAGCCTGTACTGGTGCATGGGGTTGTTCCTCCCCAGGTGCAGGACCCTGCATTTGCCCTTGTTGAACCTCATCAGGTTCCTCTCTGCCCAACTTTCCAGCCTGTCCAGGTCACGCTGAATGGCAGCACAGCCTTCTGGTGTATCTACCACACCTCCCAGTTTTCTATCATCAGCAAACTTGCTGAAGGTACATTCTAACTCTTCATTCAGGTCATTGATGAAGAAGTTAAACAAGACTGGGCCCAGTACTGACCCCTGAGGGACACCACTAGTTACCAGTATCCAACTAGACTCAGCGCCGCTGATGAAAACCCTCTGAGTTCTGCCATTCAGCCAGTTCTCAATCCACTTCACCAACCACTCATCCAGCCCACACTTCCTGAGCTTCCCTAGGAGGATATCATGGGAGACTGTGTCGAAAGCCTCGCTGAAGTCGAGGTAGACAACGATATACTTTATAATCCTTTCCTGTGGAAATTTACTACAGACATGGATTTTACTTTTTGGAATTTTTGTCAGACAATTTTTTCTGCATTAAGTACAGATTTTAAATGGGAATAAAAATCTTTTAAGTAGCTCTATGTGTTTGCTATTTAATTTTAAAAGAATCCTGTAAGAATTCTTACTAGTCTTATGTGCAGATATCAAAGCAACTTCATATTGCATTTAAAAATAAAAAATAAAAAATAAAAAGTTTAAATATTTTTTTTCTGTCATATAAACTATTCCTAGACGACAGAAGTTTCTTTTTTTTGTAATTTGAGACAGAAGTATTGAAATACTTATAAAATCTAAGGTGAAACCTTAGTCAATGCCTTCCAAAAGAATGCATGCAGTCATACAAGCCGTCACTCATAGTGTGGCTAAATGCATTAACCAGAAACTCCACCACAGGAGCTGGGATATAGATGTTTCCTACATCAGAAAACTTAAAAGTAAAGAGCTCTGCGCTGCTATGTCTTGTCTACACAGCTTAATAAATAGTATATTTAAACAGTTGGAATAGCTTCCTCTAAAGCAGAATTGAGCTTGAAAGAACTTTTTGGCATCTACTAAAAAAATCCCAGCAGTAAAGTTAACTGCACAGAACTGCACAGATGAACCCAGGCCAGATTTGTGTTCACTTACTGGTCTTGCTAGGTGCCTCTATGCAAACAACCTGTATGTATGTTCCGTAGTGTAAAAAGGGCAATGTGGACAAGTCAACAACAGAGATAATCTCATAAAACCAATGGTGTCAGTGAGTCGGTGGATCTTTTTCATGGTTTTCCATTGCTTATACACCATGTGGCAAATCACTGTCTTTGAGAGACAGCATCAATATTATAGTACAAGTCTTTTAAATACTTTAGTAATGACTGTGTTTCTACTAAAAAAAAAATAAAATCGTCATTTTAGTCTCTCACTCACCGATATCAAAATTCGCTAAAAACGAAACTGCAACTAACACATAGTAACTCCAGGACTGTACGGTATCTGTATGAGGAAAGAGTCTGATTTGAAAAGAGGTCACCACAACACCCAGGAAACACTTTATAGCTTTAGCAAGTGTGTTAATTCCCTTTACACAGAAGATCAAGACTACACAAGGTGACTCTTACCCAGACAACCACCAGAGCAAAATGGCAGTGAGTGCCCAAGACAGAGAGTGAGATGCTGGGGAGATAAGTAGCATTTTGAGAGGACCTCAACTGAAGCTATCTCAGTCCTGAGAGGGTCTTAAGTCTTGGAGGCTAATATTGCTGAGTGGTAGTAGTAGCATACACATGAAAGCACCGTGAGATAGGAGAGGCACAGCCTCCAACACCGAATTCCTTTGTGACACTAATTTATCACTCCTCTAAACATGTATGTCTTACCCACAACCCATATGAGAATGTAGTTTGTTATTAGATGGTACTATCAAAATATCCAATAGACCCATTCATCTCTGTTTCACACAGAGCTGTGGATGCTGCTACTCCTTTGAGGCTTCCAGCCTGCAGGTGGTTGTGTAATGTACATACATATCTTTGGACTGGCAGTGTTGGAAGATGGCCTTGGCAAGTCATTCCTGCAACAAAATGACTTGGAAGTGAATTAGTGAGGAAATTCATGAAGTTTCTTCTCTTGCAGTCTACATTTTGGAGATTATAACACAGCTGCCACATAAGAAATTGCTTTTAGTTTCAAAAACATCCTTGGGTTGAGGGTGTTAATTGTTTTTAACACAGTTTCTCTGCAGTATTTGCTACAACAACTCGGCTTTTCGCTGTTTCAGAAATGGTTAAATGATAATCAGTTCATTGCATGGTCTGAAAAGGAGTACACAGTGATAAAGGTTTTAGCTATGAAAGCACGAACATATTTATTGAACTAAGTTACAGTACTAGGAGTCTAGATCTTTAAAAGTGAAAGACAAAGGACCTTGGAAAAATATTTGTGCTGTGTAAATACACAGTTAAATCTAACTTGTTCAACATAGTCAGGCTTTTCTATGTTATAACATAATAGTCCAACTGCTCATACCTGGCTATATTGATGTTTGTATCTCTCTCCCAAGATAAAGCCAAAGCAAAAATAAAAATAATTGTCAAGGTCCATAACCCAAAGACTTGGTTATTCAGTTATTGTTTGTGTTTATATATAAAAAAAAACCAAATAAAAAAACCCCCATCTGCACTATTTTTTGTTTGTTTGTTTTGTCATATATGGTCCTTTTTCTCTAAAATGTTGAGGATTAAACTTGAGTTTGGATTACAAAGACCATGAGAACACTGCTAACTTTTTAAAATACATTAAGACCAAACCAAAGTTGATTTCAGTGGCAGCACAGCTAATAGCAGGATAGGTTATATATCAGGTTCTTTTTTTTAATCTACAGATATTATGGAGACAGAGCTGACTGGCAAATGTCAACAACTCAAAACCTACAGATGCTAATCACAGCAAATAAAAGTTCTTCTTACAGTATTTGGATTTTTGTTTTGCATTTGCTTCTGTTTAGAGTCTTTGCATTTTCACACAGATTTTCTAATGCACTACATGTCTTTTAAGACTCTGTATGCTTTGGAATGAAAAATTATTTGGGAAAAAATATATTTTATTGGATCAGTGATTCCTTCTGAGAAATTACAAGGGACAATATTAAAGCATATTATATTTTAATATTTTAATTTTATTTTTCTTATTCAGACTGTTTTGTATATGATGTAATGTTTGGATTTACTATGAAATCATCATTTGCTTATTTTTACCAAGCAAAGAATATGTTCAGACTGATATTAATAAGACTTATTAAGATGGAATTACACAACTATAAATCAGTTCTAAATATTAGCTTTTGTTATGAAATAGAACTTTCAGACCACCCTGTACATTACAGTGCTGAAATAATTAATCCAGGTACACAAAATTCTCTGACAGAAACTGGAAATCAGTGTGTGTCTGAATCAAAGAGCTTGGCTGACACTACTTGTTTATGGGGCTTGAAAATTACGTACTTTTTGTTTCTGCTTCATCACAAGATAAATTCTTAGTTAACAATTGTGATCCATAGTCTGGCTGATCAGATGATGCTGATTAGCCTTCCTGCTACAAGTCACTACTTCACACTAAAAGTATTAGTTTAATAGACTATTTATTTCCCGTAAGACATTCTTAATGTGTTACAGAGATTGAAGAGGCAGCAAAAGGATAGCCAACATCTAACATGACTTCAGCAACACAGGCAGTGATACAATCTCCTTATTAAAATGCATCACAGAAAGACACCTGAGATTCTCTAAATGGATACCAGCCATGTAGGCACAGGCTTTTTAATGAGTTCAATAGATGAGAAACTTCTTTTGTTATTGAAATGCAGACTTCCTGTACACCGTTAGTTGGACATAAATGCCCTCTAAAAAAAAAAAATAAATTGAGTTTATAGAATAAATGTTGCTTAGGTAAAATTCTGTATACAGGGATTTATACTAATATTTCTTTTGGGTTTCAGGATGTGTGAATTCGTAACAGTTGGATGAAAGCTAAGTCCCATAAAACTGAATAAGAACTTTGCTTATTTTGGTAAAGACAACATTAAAGCCCTTCTCTTACTTTTTGTTTATTTATTTAATATTTATTTTGATCAAAGTCTTATTTTTTATCCAAAGGAATATTTAAATATCGATATTTCTCTGAAGTACTAAGTATAGATCTTTGACGAGGAGTTTGCATTAGCATATAACTCCATCACACAGCTCTTTAACTAGCTGGGATGAAAAGATTGAAGAGATAATCTTTGTACTATGATGTGATGCTTTGTAGCACCCATTGTTCTATGTTTTACTCTCAAAGAATTTCCTTTTAATTTCAAAGAACTTAAAGAATTTTTAAACTGAAAAAGTCACAGGAATCATAGTGACACCCATTCAGTCTGAAAATGTCAGCTGCCAGGCTTGTTCCGTTCACAGCAGATACAGAATACACGTCGCCCATCTAGGGTGTCTGGAAACATGGAGAATTGTTTGTTTTCCCCCATACTCTTTGTCATTTCCAGGAAGAAAACTTTCCTGCTGAATCCAACCAAGATGGTTCTGACTATGGTAATGTTGAAAGAACTTCCAATATCACATTTTATTTTTTTCACTATTTAAAGACACTCTGCAAGCATGCACAGAAAAAGCCCTGATGACAACTTCAGAAACTGACTTTTCAGAGTAAATTGAACATCACAAGATGTTGTATTTCTGAGATTTACTAGGAACTGGAGCAGAGGGAAAGATGTTCAGAGACGAAGTAGGTTGCTTCCTTAGGGGAAAATTAGTATCATATTTATTGAGTTATCTATATTGTCCCAGAAGATAACTACATTTCCATGAAAGATAGCAAAACAGTAGTACTGTTGATGTTTAATAAAATTTTAGATATTTTTTTTTCTCCCTCCCCAGAATATGCACAGGAGATATGGACTAGGATCTCTATTTGTTTATTTCAGTGACTATGTCTGTATATAGTGAAATACAGTAGAGTTGGTCCAGAAGTGAAACTCTTAACAAAGCTACAAAACAGTCTTAAAAAAAGCTTTAGGAAGAGACAACTGAATGTCTCACAAGGTTGTATGGCAGTATTCGTTATAAATAAGAAAGATATTATTACATTTTATATAAATGTTACAGTATCTAAACGAGAGAAATATTTTTTTCAGTGTACATGTTTTGCTTTATGACTTATTATGACTATAATGGGAGTTATGAATGCCATTAACAAAAGCTTTGTATATGTATTTGGAGAAAGTCCCTGTCCCAGTGAGTTAACAGTTTTCAAAAATTAAACTTTTTCATCTTTCTTACAGTACTTACTGTACTTCTTTCACATACAAAGTTGTAGCTGAAATCTCCTTTTTTTCCCCAAAAAAATTTTGAAATATTTTCTGTGATTAGTTTATTCTGAGGCTGAACAAGGGTTTTGAATGTATGAAGCTGCCTTTTCCTGTGGATCGGTTCACTCACCCAGGCAGAACTCCTCCTGCAGAATTAAAACACAGCTCTGTTAGACTCACTCTAAAACATCAGAGAGGGAAAACAAAGTGTGGAGAGTGTGTAAATAAAGCAGAGAATCAGAAGTCAGGAAGAGATGGAGGCACTGTGTGTACAGGCAAGAGGTTTTGGGAGAAGACCGATGGTGGCTGATGCTCTGAGTTATTGTTAGTGGGCACTTCTTGGCTGCGTGCTGACCTTGCAGTTGTCCATTACCTGGGGACATCCACCACAGCAAGTCACCAGGAAAGCTTGATGCCGAGATTTGGGTCCCAAAAAACATTAGCCACACTAATGAGGCACTCCACCTGGGCTAATTGCTCCATCTTCTCAGAGCATGTAGGCACTAGTGCTCTATCAGTAAATGGCTAGTCACTGCCACAACACTCCTCCTCTCTCCTTTCTCTTTTCGGCCATCAAGAAAAATAGACTCAAATAGTCATGGAGAAACATAGAAAATGGAATGCTGAACAAGACAAGAAATGCAGAAATACTGTATCCTATTTCTAACAGTCGCCATCACTAAAAGATTCAAACAAACTTGTTAACGTCCATGGCTACGCAAATGTACAGTAATCTAACACTTGGATCGCAGCCAGGTCTCTGTTTTCCATGGGCAGCCTTTTGCTCCAAAGAAGGAGCTTTAATAACCTTTCCAATGTTATGATTAATTACAACAGGAACTGATACTTTTGGTTTCTGTAGAAACATCCTGTCTCTCTGAGTCTCCTCAGATATTGGTGTGGAGGTGTTCTGCAACCGAAACACAATAATATGAATAAAATTATGTACTTGTCTTAATTTTATGTTGAATACTTCTAGTTAAAGAGAATTAGTCTTTTCTAGTTTTGTAAAGCAGAAACACCTGGGTAGATTTTTCAGTATTTTATTTATTTTAATATTATTCCTATTATTTATCTTCTTTCTCAGGTACATTATCAAAGGCTTTTCAGTCTCTTTTTATATGTAAGATGCTTGTTTTTCCAGACCATTGCATTTCCTCTAAGTAACTTCCTTCTGAGATAAAGGTGTTTTGTGTTACAGGTATAAAATATTCTGAATGAGGCATCTCTGTTCTTTTATACAAAATATTCATACATTAGTTTTAAGCTTATTCTGTCTGTAATATCATTCCAGGTTTATTTTTGGACCACAGCAGCATAATGAAGTGAAATCTTTGCTGAGCTATTAATAATAATAGTCCATATTTTTCTTAATTGATCGGGTGTATTGTAAATATTGCAATGAATATTAGTGGTTTTATTTTTTTTATTTACTGCCCTCTGTTCATCAATATAGATTATATGGGGATCCCATTTCTCTTTATTTTCTAATCTTGATTTGTGACAGTATGTACAATCTACTCTTAATATCAGATGGTGCTCATAGGGCTACTATAACACAGAGTTTAGATTTTTTTTTTGCAATATGGATTTCAATCTCTTTGCAAATAAAAAAACATTTCAAGTTATTTCCAAGTAGCAGTATTATTGCAAATAAAATTTATCTCATAATATCAACTATAGATGGATTATTGTCTTTATGATAAAATTCAACAAGACGCTTTAGATACAATGAACTTTATGAGTTTGATCTCATGTCTCCAGGAAACACTGTCTGGACTGAAGTTGGACATGTTCTTACTACTTTCCTCAGCCTACATACAAGGTATTCTACAAGGAACATTGAAGCTACTGAAGGTGAAGGGCTCCGGAGCAGAGGCTCGCGCCGAGGGACCCTTTCTCCAGTGGCAAAACCGCAGCGGCGAGGCGGCAAAAAGCGCCGAGAGAGAGAGATGAGACCCCAGGCCCCCCCCCCTCAGCGGGAAAGCGGGAGGTGCCAACGAGCGGCAGCTCTGACTCAGCGGGGGCGGAGTCGAGTGTGACAGCGGCCAAACCCCCTCACGGATAAGAGCAGCCCCTGGGGAGCCCGGGCGACGAGAGCTGTCAAACAGAGGTGGCGCAGCAGTTTGCGCGGCAGTTCGCGCAGGCAGGGCGAGCGGGAAGGCGGCTGGGCAAGGGTGCAGCCGCCCCTCCTGGCAACTCAAGTAGTGGGCAACGCCTATCCAGGAGATGTTCTAGCCATGGTTACCACCCGTGGTAAAGCTCTAGCTAGAAGAAGTGTGTGGACCCAGACGGAGGCCCCACGCAAGAACGCAGGTGTCCAGGTCTGTGGCTGCAGGAAGTGCCTGAGCCTGGCGCTCGTACCGGCGGATAGCAGAGACAACTGCTGTGTTCGGTGCGAGCAGGTGAATGACCTGCTCAGCCTGGTGGCAGAGCTGAAGGAGGAAGTGGAGAGGCTGAGGAGCATCCGGGAGTGTGAGAGAGAGATCGACTGGTGGAGCCGCTCCCTGCCCTCCCTGAGGCAGAGGCAGCAGGAGGCGGCTCCACAGAGAGCAGAGAACCCCCTACCCTCTTGCCACTGAGCAGAAAGAGGGAACCTAAGAGATAGGGGGGAATGGAAACGGGTCCCTGCTCGGGGGGGCAAGAGAATCTCCCTCCGGCCTCCCTCACCTGCCCAGTTGCCCTTAAGCAACAGATACAGGGCTCTGGAATGTGAGGGACTGGCCACAGAGGATGTTGGTGAAGGTGAAGCTCCATCCAGGGGGTTGCCTAGAATGAGTCAGACAGCCCCAAGAATTACGACTGCCTCAACTAAGAAAAAAAGGAGGGTCATTGTCATAGGTGATTCCCTTCTGAGGGGAACAGAGGGCCTGATCTGCCGACCGGACCCATCCCACAGGGAAGTCTGCTGCCTCCCTGGGGCCCGGGTTAGGGATGTTGCGAAGAAACTCCCTGGTCTGGTGCGGCCTTCTGATTATTACCCCCTCTTGGTAATGCAGGTTGGCGGGGACGAGATTGCAGAAAGAAGTCCCACGGCCATCAAAAGGGACTTCAGGGCACTGGGGCGACTGGTTGAGGGATCAGGGGCGCAGGTGGTGTTTTCCTCCATCCCATCAGTGGCAGGGAACAGCACTGAAAGGAGCAGGAAAACTCACCTGGTTAACAGGTGGCTCAGGGACTGGTGCCATCGTGAAATTTTGGCTTCTTTGATCATGGGGAGGTGTACACAGCACCGGGCCTGCTGGCGACAGGTGGAACTCAGCTATCTCGAAGGGGAAAAAGAATTCTTGGCCACTAGCTGGCGGGGCTCATTGAGAGGGCTTTAAACTAGGTTCGAAGGGGGAAGGGGATATTGCCCAGCTCACTAGGGATGGGCCTAGGCTTGGTGTGCCAAGGCCAGGGGTGAGATTGACAGCCCAGCTCAAGTGTGTCTACACCAATGCACGTAGCATGGGCAATAAACAGGAGGAGCTGAAAGCCATTATACAGCAGGACGTCTACGACTTGGTCGCCATCACAGAAATGTGGTGGGACAACTTGCATGACTGGCATGCTGTCATGGATGGCTACAGACACTTTAGGAAAGACAGGCCAAGAAGGAGAGGTGGGGGAGTTGCTCTGTATGTGAGGGAGCAACTGGAATGCATTGAGCTTGGCCTGGGGGCAAATGAGGAACAAGTTGAAAGCTTGTGGGTTAGAATTAAGGGACAGGCTCATAAGGGTGACATTACTGTGGGTGTGTACTACAGGCCACCTGACCAGGAGGAGGAGGTTGATGAGGCCTTCTACAAGCAGCTGCAAGCAGCCTCACAATCACAGGCCCTGGTTCTCGTGGGGGACTTCAACCACCCTGACATCAGCTGGGAAGACCACACAGATAGGTATTCGCAATCCAGGAGGTTCCTACAGAGCAGCAATGATAACTTTCTGATGCAAGTGGTGGAGGAACCAACAAGGAAAGGCACGCTGCTGGACCTTGTGTTAACAAACAAGGAGGGACTGGTGGAGGATGTGAAGGTCGGAGGTAGACTCGGCTGCAGTGACCATGAAATGGTCGAGTTCAGGATCCTGTGTGGAGGAAGCAGGGCGATAAGCAGGATCAAAACCTTGGACCTCAGGAGGGCTAACTTTGGCCTCTTCAAGGAGATACTGGGATGAATCCCATGGGCCAGGGCTCTCAAAGGCAGGGGGGTCCATGAGTGCTGGTCGCTCTTTAAACGACACGTCCTCCATGCTCAGGAGCAATGCATTCCCCTGAGAAAGAAATCGAGCAAAGGAGGCAGGAGACCTGCATGGTTAAACAAGGAGCTTCTAGCGGAGATCAGGCAGAAGAGAAAGATCCATGGAATGTGGAAAGAGGGGCAGGCCACTTGGGAAGAGTACAGGAACGTGGTGAGAGCATGCAGGGATGCTATGAGGAAGGCCGAAGCCCACCTGGAATTGAAGCTGGCAAGGGATGTCAAAAACAACAAGAAGGGCTTCTTCAACTACATCAGCAGCAAAAGGAAGGCTAGGGACAATGTGGGACCGCTGCTGAATGAGGCGGGTGTCCTGGTGACGGACGATGCGGAGAAGGTAGAGCTACTGAATGCCTTCTTTGCTTCAGTCTTCAGTGCTAAGACTGGCCCTCAGGAATCCCAGGCCCCGGAGGTAAGAGAAGAAGCCTACAGAGAGGACGACTTTCCCCTGGTCGAGGAGGACTGTGTGAGGGATCGCTTAAGCGATTTGGATGTCCACAAATCCGTGGGCCCCAATGGAATGCACCCACGAGTGCTGAGAGAGCTGGTGGATGTCATTGCTGAGCCACTCTCCATCATCTTTGAGAGGTCCTGGAGGACAGGAGAGGTGCCTGAGTACTGGAGAAAGGCCAATGTCACTCCAATCTTCAAAAAGGGCAAGAAGGAGAACCCAGGGAACTATGGACCAGGCAGCCTCACCTCCATCCCGGGAAAGGTGATGGAGCAGCTTATCCTGGAGGCCATCATCAAGCAAGTGGAAGAAAAGAAGGTTATCAGGAGTAGTCAGCATGGATTCACCAAGGGGAAATCATGCCTGACCAATCTCATGGCTTTCTATGATGACATGACTGGCTGGGTAGACGAAGGGAGAGCCGTGGATGTTGTCTACCTCGACTTCAGCAAGGCTTTCGACACAGTCTCCCATGATATCCTCCTAGGGAAGCTCAGGAAGTGTGGGCTGGATGAGTGGCCGGTGAAGTGGATTGAGAACTGGCTGAATGGCAGAACTCAGAGGGTTTTCATCAGCGGCGCTGAGTCTAGTTGGAGGCTGGTAACTAGTGGTGTCCCTCAGGGGTCAGTACTGGGCCCAGTCTTGTTTAACTTCTTCATCAACGACCTGGATGAAGCGTTAGAATGTACCCTCAGCAAGTTTGCTGATGACAGAAAACTGGGAGGAGTGGTAGACACACCAGCAGGCTGTGCTGCCATTCAGCGTGACCTGGACAGGCTGGAAAGTTGGGCAGAGAGGAACCTGATGAGGTTCAACAAAGGCAAATGCAGGGTCCTGCGCCTGGGGAGGAACAACCCCATGCACCAGTACAGGCTTGGGGTGGACCTGCTGGAGAGCAGCTCTGTGGAGTGGGACCTGGGTGTCCTGGTGGACGGCAGGTTAACCATGAGCCAGCAGTGTGCCCTGGCTGCCAAGAAGGCCAATGGGATCCTGGGGTGCATCAAGAAGAGTGTGGCCAGCAGGACGAGGGAGGTTCTCCTTCCCCTCTACACTGCCCTGGTGAGGCCTCATCTGGAGTACTCTGTGCAGTTCTGGGCTCCCCACTTCAAGAAAGATGAAGAGCTACTGGAGAGAGTCCAGCGGAGGGCTACAAGGATGGTGAGGGGTCTGGAATATCTGCCCTAAGAGGAGAGGCTGAGGGAGCTGGGCTTGTTAAGCCTGAAGAAGAGAAGGCTGCGAGGGGACCTAATAAATGCTTATAAATATCTGAAGGGTGGGTGTCAGGAGGATGGGGCCAAGCTCTTTTCAGTGGTGCCCAGTGACAGGACAAGGGGCAATGGGCACAAACTGAGGCACAGGATGTTCCGTCTGAACATGAGGAAGAACTTCTTCCCTCTGAGGGTGATGGAGCACTGGAACAGGCTGCCCAGGGAGGTTGTGGAGTCTCCTTCTCTGGAGATATTCAAGACCCGCCTGGAAAAGGTCCTTTGCAGCCTGTTGTAGGTGACCCTGCTTTGGCCTGGGGGTTGGACTAGATGATCCACAGAGGTCCCTTCCAACCCCTACCATTCTGTGATTCTGTGATTCTGTGAACATGTTCTCACCTCTCTTCCTTATCCCATCTCAATGTTTATCTTAAAATCAGACAGCACTGGTGGTATAATGAGTAGGAGGAAAAGAAAGTTGGCATTAAAAACTTGCAGGGGAAGCCAAATTAACAGCAGTCTTCAGTTTACCGAAGAAGACTGCATGTACATCAGTACAGACACCTTCATCTTACTTGCTGCTCATAAAGACTGGCAACAGGTAACACCTCGTGTGGTTCTTCCTCCTTCTGACTTGCAAGAGTTAAAACCATGAAAGAACAGGAGTAGGAAAGGAGGTCTTGTGTGAAAGTATTTGAGGGGTATGACAAAATGAGAAGCTATTTAAGAGTTTTGTATGATTTGAGTGAGAAAGGAATTCAGATAAGTTTCCTGTGACTGAAGGGATCAGTTTAGTTCTCTATGTTATTTTTTATAATCTGAAGTAAACAAAGTACTGTGAGATGACACAGTGCAAGGGATGGCAGTAGTATTGTTCAGCAATATAAGGAGCAGGATGAGACATAACTGCTGATGCCCTGAGGTAAGTTAGGAACATAAGTAGCTGGCAACAAGTCAGAGCAACAGGCCAGCTTAGTAAATGCTGGGCCTCCCTGCTCAGTAAAACATAAATTTTGCCAATAGTGAATGGAGGTCTCTGTGTTTTACCTTTGACTAAATTAAAACTGACTAAGGAGCTCAAAAAGTGGTACTAAGTATATGTGACTATTGGCTGACTTCTAAAGTGTACCAGAGAAAATTAGATAGTCATTTCCTTTTCCCCTTAACAAAATGCATAAATAAATTCTGCAGAAGGAATACGATTTTCCTGCAGTCCTTCTTAAGAAAAGTGTTAGAGCTCTTTTGATTTCAGTATATAAAAATGTATGAAAATTGGCATGTTGGAAAAAATCCTACCGTCTTAAATAAATGAGGCTGACTCATTGCCTGTTGGGACAAAGTTGGTATAATATAATATTCAATACATCTGCCTTCAAATCACTCTTGATTTTCTATCTAAATGTACAGGATAGCATTTTCCAAAGCTTGCAATGAAGACTACATTTTGGAGGAAGATAGATTAGAGATGAAGCACCCAAAAAGCTGTAGACACTTAACTTGCAACATTTACAAAGTAGCATTCAACCACTATTTGAGGTGAATAATGGAACAGTGATTAACACTTTTTGTTGTCATACATACAGTAATAATTTAAAGCACTGTAATTCATTTCAGTGGAGCTTAGTCAGTTTAAAAAATGGGATCTGATGAGCTGGTCCCTCATATTTAAGGTTAATACAGGTGAAATTTTTTTTTTTTTTTTTTACTTGGTTTACTCCTTGTATTTTAACTGGAGCTTAGTGCCTGGTGCTTGTGATGAAGTTCTAAAAGTAACCCACAGTTCAGAAGGGGAAGAAAGAAAAGAACAAAGTGCTGCAGGGAAAAGCAGAGAAGAACAGAAGCATAGTATCACAAGTGCTATCACAAATTGTTGGAAAAGCTCTTGAACAGGCACACATCGTATAAAAAAATCCCCACAACTTTTCACAAACAGGCATGGTTTGCAAACTTTAAGTTAGATGTACCAAAGTCAGTTGGGATCGAGTTCACTCTTCTTTGGAGTTTCACTTAGATTTTCCTATTTCTTTAAAAGCTGTTCTCAAAGGGATTTTACAATCTCAGTATATGTAGACAGCAATTAGGAATAATACAGCACTGTCCAAATGCAGGCTGTTCCATTCTTCTCTCAGTAGCAACTATGAGTAAGCATAAAGCAGTATGATTAAGAATTCATTTGTTTTATGGCTCATTGTGAGCTGAAATGATTAAGCTCCTTTATCATGTTTCTCTTCCTATGCGTGGTTTAAAAGGACTTCTGTCAAGGAATATCAGTATCAAAACAAAAGGGAAGCAAGCTCTTCTTCAAAGTGCAGCAAATGTTCACTTACCTACTGTATACATGTGTTTCCATTTAATAAATACTGTTTAAAGCAAGAGAAACTGCAGTCTGCAGAAATCTTTCTGTGTGGCACAGAAGAGAGAGACTGCAAAAGCAGTATTCAAGTCCTTATCTGCGAAGGGAAAGAGATGATTGCCTTAACCTTTGTTATCAGTATGAGACCTGCTGTAATGCTCATAAGGCTCGAAAGGACTTATGAAGTGGTGAAGAGCTGAGCTAGATGGGCTGCGTCTTGTTGGCAAGCGGCTGGCTCCTCAGCAGCAGAGGGAAGCCCAAGCATAGGGAAGCACTGCCTCTCGCAGGTGCGGGCTCAAAACCCGTTTTCTTTCTACGGCAGTTCACATTCAAAAGGCATGGCTAGCTGCGACATGTAAAACTCGTAAACAAATGAAGTAATCAGCCATTGGTCTCTTCTTTCTCTTCTAAATACCATCAGACTAAAACCAAGAGAAACCTAGGCTCCCCTTTCCCTACTCCAAAGGCTGTTTGTGATGGCTGTTGGCCCACCTGAAGAAGTTCACTAAAAATCAGTCAGGCTCTACAGAACAGTGAACTATTTTTACTTTGCTTGAAGTATTTTATTCCTTCATTCTCTATGAAGGACCACATAGTAGTATAGTAAAATACAAATTAAACAGAACCCACACTAAATTTCCACTTCAGTTTGATAAGATTTCACAACTTCTTTTCTGTCATAAAATCCAAGCGTTCAAGGTTTCTCTCAGAATTTCTTTGCATGTTCAGAAATCATAAAGTTTTTATATACACCAGCAAACTGACTTGCTACTATTCAGATTTTAACTTTTGTACCTTCTTTCTTATACCTAAATTTTGTGGAACTTTTACAGAGCTTCTGCCACATATTTAGACTCCAGCCTTGCAATATTGCACATGTAGAAATATTAACAAGGCTGGAGACTTATTTAATGCCTGAATAGTTTTGGATTAACACTGCACTCTCAAGGAATGATTCCAAGGCTATTCATAAGTACCAAATTTTAAAGTCTAGAGTGCAGAAACAAGAAGAAGATTGTGTGTTTTATAAAAATCTTACATAAAATGTAGTTTCTCATTTATTCTTCATTACTGCTTTCTCTGTCAAAGACTTCCATTCCTTCTAACCTATTAACTGGATGCTACTGCTATGAGATCAGCAAAATTTATGCCCTGGGAATTATATTTTAAGAACACAGTACATATTGCTTTGGGAAAAATATATAAGACTTGTTTCTGTGACTGCCTGATCTGAAGAGGGAGTGAGCAGTACCTTATGCTCAGAAATGCAAGCTAAAATATTTTACTTTTTTCAGGGCTTTCCAGATGCTGAAGATATGAATTCACTCTCAGGAGTTTTCATGAAATGCAGAGATAAAAGCCAGCCCATGGAACTGTAAAAAATGGGAGTTAGAAAATTAGGATCAGAAATTAGAAACTGGAATGAGAAAAGGGGAGAATCATCTCACATCTGTGAACTTTTCGTCTCTTCCAATATATCTGTTCTAGCCTAATTCACACACAATATGCATACCACCTTTATAGACCTTATCTGTGTATTTTATTACAAGTAGAAAATGTAAAGGTATGAGTAAGCACTTTTTTTCTGTATCTTTGAATATAAGCTGTTTTCTTTTCCTTTCTCTGATGTGAGGGAGTGGGCAGATGTGGCACACACACTCCTTGAAGTGCGTTATCTTCATGCACTTAAGGGCTCTTCTGAGTGAATTCACCACTCAGAAAAAACGGAATGGCTTGAAGCAACTGATCGCTGGAGGCAAGCTAGCCACTTACAAACCTTCAAAAGGTTCAGAAAGCTGGATTTAGCACAGTTCATTCAGCTCTGTTAAGACATGGAGTGAATGTAAGTGGTGTATTTCTATAGCCAATTGGGAAGCATCTGGGGTGAGGATACAAAACATCACAATGTAGCCTTATATCAGCTGTCATCTATGTCACTATACACTAACCCATCTATTCCCACAAAAGTACTTCACATGCATTTCATCCTTCCTAGTTTCCTACTTAGTATTTGCAGTTTCCAGTTTATATTCTGTGTCATTTCAAGAGATTTTAAATATATATATATATATATATATATAGTGGGCAGAAAATGGAAGGAGGACACTGAAGACTTTTATTTTCTATACACAGATGTGCCTTTTGAAAGCATTGTCTGGGTACAGGCTGGGAACATACAAAAACCTCCCATCTCATTGGCTCATACCCAAGACTCAAGGAACATTATGGCAGATGTTGACAAACTATTTTAGATGAAGCACAGAGAACTAAGAAATGCTTAAGCAGAGACACTTTATACTTTTTGGTGAATAAGTAAAGAAGTAAAATTTGGCATATGGCCTAGACTTGGCATTATACTTGGCACAGCCATTTATGTCCCAGTCTGGCTCAAAATCCCAGTGGTATCTGAACTCCTTTTTTCTTGCAAGGGAGAATTTAGTTTATAGGGGTTATTTTTTGCTGAAAACATCCTTAATCTACATACTAGCAGCATTTAGATTTGTAACTCCTTCTTCACACATTTTTCCCTAAGGAATCTATACCCACGTCTCTCAGTAGCCCAGAATAGACCCTTATTATGCTTCCCTACAGACATGCACATCATCAATTCTCTTCACTCCCCTTTTAACAAGTATGGAGTATTTCAAAAACATACTGAATCTATTTTTGGATTATATACAGGGAGAAACAGGAAATTAAAAAGACATTAAGAAAGATATAGGAGCGTGAATTATTTATCACAGTGAGTAAGAACCTTTTTTTCTTTACTATTAACTGTGTTTGTCTTAAAATATATATTTCACTTTTGAATACTAACTTAGAGACCATCATTATCTTTTCTTAACATATGGGGACATTTGCATTCGATTATGGTTTAGCCCAATTGCATTCATACATTTTCTAATGGACTAAACTTTAACATGGTGAGACAGAACAAGCATGTTTTAATGTCTTGTATATTCACCAATAGCTATCAATAACTAACCAAAAATCTTTTGAACTATGCAAAAATTTCTTATTAACTTCTATATCTTGACTGAATTTCTGTTCGTGTACAGAGCCTTCAAGCCTTAGTATACCTGCAAATATTCAATGACTAACTCATGAACCAGCTTGCACAGACTCTCATTTCTCTTGGGACGTCTTTGTATTTATGGAAAAATAAGATGCTTGTCTTGGTAAAAGGAAGAAAATTAATATTTTACTCAGTTTTTCAAACCAGTGAAGCCGTGTAGAAGTCCCATACTATTGGTAGCATTTTTCAAACACCTGGACTATCACAGTTCACAAGATCATTCACAGGAAAACAACAGTACTTAAAACATGTATAAATAATTTAATTATAGGCCTGGTTTTAGCTATGGCTTTCATTTTGAAGAAACTCTCCTTACAGTTATTTCTATATAAGTCCAGAGATAGATATAGACATAGATATGGATACATATGCACGTGCACAGAGAGAGAGGGAGAAGCTATTAAATAAAAATGGAGTTTTAAGGTCACAGAATATTCTAATGATACGAATTTAATATTTAAAATGGAAAAGTACAAAATACGTTCAGAGCATCATTACAGATAGTGTTTTGTAGAAGAGGAATTGGTATACACCCACTGTACCTGTCACACCCAGTAAAATTTATCCTACCTTTTTTCAAAGATTCCAGGTTCCCATACACACCTCAGGAATAAAACCAATCATGGATGAACCATTTGCTCCTATACTACAGACTTGTGCAGAGCTCCAGCAGCTCTGGATTTCCTTGAGATACATTGTTCTAAAATATTGTCTATGTATATACTGCTTTAGCACTTTCATTTCTGATTTTTTTTAATAGAAGCTCTTGTCTGTTTAGTGTTTGTTTTCCGTTTTACTTTTTTTATCTACATTGATCTACTTTTAGTTTTCATCTTTAACAGGAATAGCTAGTTCTTTATGGCCATGAAGAAAGCCCCTCCTCATATTTGCATCCAGAACCACATGCAGCGGAATTTGAATTATCTTTAGCTAAATTGATAAATTGTGAAGTATATGAATATTTTGACACCACCAAGTGACCTCCCTTTTTGCAAAGTTCAGTAAAAAGAAAAACTTGATTTGCTAAAGCAAACAATGGAAAATTAGTGGGACTATTCTACGTGGATAAATAACCATATTTTTTTGTGATGCAGATACTTACAAGTGGTAAACTATTTCTGCATCCCTAATCTCATCGCCACAAGGAGAAAGCCTTGGTCTAGAGGCCGAGAGGTAGAAAGTGGCTTGCGTTTCACAGCTGCTTCAGTCAGACTGGCTGCATCCACGTTGCGCATCATTGTCCTCTGTGGTAACCCCTGTGACTTTATGACTTAATTACTGCTTTGCATACACTTTTCTGGAGTTTCTGAAGTAAAGTGAAGCTTAGCTGAAGACCACTAGTGTCATAGTGCATATGGCATGTGTAGTGGTTTAACCTGGCAGGCAGCTAAACACCACACAGCAAATGCTCACTCACTCCCAGAGGGATGGGGAAGGGAATCGGAAAATAAGGTAAAACTGATGGGTTAAGATAAAGACAGTTTAACAGGAACAAAATGAAGGGAAACTCATAACCATGATACAAGAATATACAAAACAAGCGAAGTACAATGCAATTGCTCGCTACCCACTGACCAACGCCCAGCCTATACACGAGCAGCAGACGCTGCCCCCCAGCCACCTCCCCCCAGTTTTATTGTTCAGCGTGATGTCATATGGTATGGAATATCCCTTTGGCCAGTTTGGGTCAGCTGTTCTGGCTGTGTCCCCTCCCAGCTTCTTGTGTATCCCCAGCCTCCTCACTTACAGGGCAGTATGAGAAGCTGAAAAGCCCTTGACTTAGTGTAAGCACTACTCAACAATAATTGAAATATCATTGTATTATGAACATTATTCTCATCCCAAACACAAAACACAGTGCTATACCAGCTACAACCATGACAGCACAGAAATGAAAGTATAATTTGCGTGTTCTAGGAGGTAGGATGAAGATGCTTGTGGCTACTTGAAGGTACAGCCCTGCTGAGAGATTGATAGGCGATTATATAAGGAAGCAGTACTTGCTGCAGTCTCTTTGTGGTCATTTGTCACTGGCTACAGCCTGCCTGGGGCATCACCCAGACAGGTGATACCTGGCTGCATCTGTGTGTCTCAGACTGCCCAGATTAATCTGGAATGAGTTGGATAACAAAAGGAACATTTTCTTTTTCATAGCATTTTTGACAGGTGCTAGAAGGTCATGAAAACCATAGTAGTGCTGACTGACTTGAGGCTTTGCAACTTACGAATACATGTGACTTGTTACCACAAATTAATAAAGAAAACAATGAAGAGTTAAAACAACAACTCCTTCTGTAAGGACACCAGATGTAATGTTGAGAGCTTTGTATAAGCTACAGCGCAAGAAGTTGTTGCACATAGCGGCCAAGCTGTCAGGTGTAGACCTGACATGTAAACAAATTGCAAGAAGTGCCCTGTTCTCCTGGGTCCACCTCACTCCACTTTGAACTGTTTGGGCTGGGCTCTGATTTGGGTGCACATTTCCAGATTTTAGAATAGGAATCATTACCCACCCAAGATACCTGTCATACCAAGTAAGTAAATTTCAGATCATACACCACTGCGCAGGACGGTTGCAGCAATTGCCTGTGGCACCATGGGAGTGAACTAACCCCCAGGGCCACACTGAGTTGTGTTTCCAGGAGAACCTGGCAACAGGGGTACATTTGTACAGTTTTGACAACAGCAAGGATCTATGGGTCCCAACCAATCTAACACTGTAGGTCTACTCTTATGAAAATATTTGTAGGAAACAATGTGTATGCTCCAGTTCTATTGTTATGCGTATTACACTAAGCAAATTAGAATCACAGAAACATTTAGATTGGAAAAGACCACCAGGCTCATCAAGTCCAACGTTAATGTAACACTGCCAAGTCCACCATAAAACCATGTCCCTAAGTGCCACATCTACATATCTTTTAAATACCCCCAGGGACGGTGACTCCACCACTTCCCTGGGCAATCTGTTCCAGTGCTTGATAACCCTTTCAATGACAAAATTTTTTTTAATATCCAGTCTAAACCTCCCCTTCTCCACAGCTCCTCCCAGGCACTTTGAGTGCAAGTCAGGGGTAGATTTATGACTCTTGGGACTGTATGAAACTAGCGAACTATCCAACCCTAATGGTCATTTAACAACTTTCGGGTTTTTTTCCCTTTTTTTGGTGTCTGTGTCTGTCAATATACTAATATCTACTGCTATACTGTGTTGTCAAGAAAAGTTAATTTCAGTACTTTCTCTCTGGTTTACCTGGTACTGTTTTTTTGGAAAGTGTTCCTGCTCCCAGAAACACAAACATATCTAAGGATAGGATCCATCTTTTATTCAACAACTTATCTCTCTCTCATTCGTCAATGCCTTAGCCCAAGATTACATTTCAAAAAGATTCAGTTTTGTATGGCTCTGCACTCAAGTATTCACAAGGCAGAAACCTGTTCTTGTTTATATGAGAACTTCAGCTGATGCACACTGCATTTGGAGGCTTTGCTGATGCAGACTTGATTAACATGCAAATAGCTCTTGATGTCTCTGCTCAAATTAACATTTCTATCACCTTTATCCCTCAAAATAAGTCTTTCTCCTGGCTGAACATCAAAACTGGATGTCAGTATTTCCCAGGATCTTAAATTTAAAAAGACAGAGCCAGTATTTACCAATAATTTCTCAATTTCTAAAGTGAATCCCCAACAGATGAAGCTCCATCTGGCAGAGTTATTAACTACATTTTTCCTGCTCTATAATCACATGGAAATTCTACCGCTCCACTGAAAGGATTTCATTTCTCCATTGTTACTCCTCCACCATACAGGAACGGGTGATGCCAGTAATACTCCCAGTTTTCAGTCCTTTTCCTTCTGCCCCTTTCTTTCCCTCTGGCAACACTCGATTGTGAGGAAAATAAACATCGTTACATCGATATTTCCTTGAAGAGAGACATACAAAATTTAATTTCACTTTCCCTCCTCTTTCTCTCTCACTCCTGAAAAAGAATGAATCTGAAAACAAAATGCCTGTCAGACTCTCCACAGCTCAGGCTTTCTGCGGCCACTGCAGCTCACTTCTCCCTCTCACCTACCTCCAGTGTGGCTGCCACTGCTCTTTCTGGGCAACAGCTACCAGGAGCCTGCAGGCATGTTTTCCTTCCATTGGATACCAATCTCTCCTCTGATGCTGCAGCTCCTCTAGCTGACTGCATCCTCATTTCTCTCCCAAAGCTGCAGAATCTCTCTGTCAGATGTAAAGGCAGATGGCCCTTAGAATTCAAGCCTGATCAATGCCACCTTTAACAATTGACCGTTTCAGCCACTGTAGTTGTTTTTATCACAAGAAATAGAATGCATCAATCTGTATTTGTTAACACTATAGGAGAGAAACACAAATAGCTACAGTCATGTTTTTTATAGGTTATTTCAGTGTATTGGTAAGATTTACAGTATATTTCTGTATTGTACGACTCTTAGTAGCCCTATTTAAAAATCTAAATCACATACCTAATTTATCTGATTTTTCTACTCTTTCTGCATGTACTTTCTCAGGAAAGAAATATGTAAAAGCCCTTTAAACTTAACACTTTTGATCCATAACTTTGTAACGTGGTCATACATCATTTGGAAACATTCAGCTCCCTCTTCCCAAGGCTTTCAGCTCATTTTCATCATATCAATAAGAGTGGTTGTGACCATGAACTATGTGTAAAGGATGTGCCTACACTACAGTGTCTGAAGCATTGTATCAATGTATCCAATCAAATGTTAAACTCCCTACTTTAGTTTCAGTGATTTTAAAGTGACTACAGATTTGTTATTTGAATGCTTAGCCAGCTTTTAGTGCAAAGTTATCACAGGTATGTCTAAGTTATCCTTCCATCATAATCAGCCCACAGCAGTAACTGTAGCAGTAGTCTAAACATGAATGGAAAGTGAAGAAGTTATATATGCATTGCTAGCTGATTACCCATAAGTGCATGTATTACTGTAGCAAGGTAAAATTACATTCCCTACAAAAAGAATATGGGGTATATAGATTTCAAAATTATTCTCTACCAGCGTTTGCCTCCATTTAAACTGTAAGTACATCATGGAAAGAGAAAGCCTTTTATTATATATGTATGTTCTCAGCCAGGCTCTTTTGGTTCGAAAGGGTTCAGTATATGTTTATTTCAAGAATGGAGTCAGACATGAGTGACTGAGGACACTCAGACACCTATATTTACTGACCTACTGCCTGTGCTACCTCAAGTCTAGTAGTTAGGGTGTGAATATCAGTAAAACTGCAGCAACCACTGTATACTTGCCTAAGGTCCTGAGGTTGTGTAGTGATCTTTTTGGAGGCTTGTGACACATTTGAAGGATCAGTCTTTACTTTAATGGTTACTTCTCCTGTGTGATTGTTGTCTGAATTAAAGCTAGTCTGGTAAGAGATACACGGGCTGCATTCTGTGTGGTGTGGTCCAAACAACAATGGAATCTTATGACGCAATATAAAATGAAGCTTTATTGAAGCAGTAGGGAAGATGAGCAGCAGCTTGCCCATATGGCAACTCACTCACAGCTAGTAATATGAGAAGAACTTAGTTCCTTTCTATTTTTTTGGTGACTATTGTACTTTCCCTGAAATATACTTTAGGTTTGTGGTATTAGTTGTTACTGACACAAATCACGGCACTGGTTAAATTTATTAATACGATTCTAAATATGTTTTAAGGCCAAGAAGTTTGAAACTCCCTACTAAATAATAAAGAGCAACACATGGTGGAATTTCTTTCTTTGTCTACAGAGAAATATCTTGAACTTCAATCTATTAGATGAATTAAATTCAACATTTGTCCAAAGCATCCATCAAAATATATAATCTTTAATATGCATTGATTCACAACAGAATCCCAGTGTAAAATGGAAATATAAGGTTTTACACATAGACACAAATGCATGTATATATGCTATAAATTGTATGATTCACATAGGACTGACTCCTACTAAATTTAATTTGTAATAGCTTTGGATGTAAATGGTTACTTTTCAGTATTGCACTCCTCAAAGGAGTGTAGGCTCATCCCATGGAAAAAAATTATAAGAAATTTCAAGTTTCAATTTAAAAATTCAAATTTCAGTCTATCCAGACTAATTCAAAGATGCATCTCACTTAAATTAGCTGCTTCTAGCAATGCAAACTAGCATCTTGCTTGCTGTCCTTGCAGCACTGATTCTTATGTTCAGAGGGTTCTATTTTTATTTTTTTTAAGAGCAGACTGAATGCCAAAATATTGTCTATGTGGGCAAGCAAACACTCTTAATTCATCAGTATTTCAACAACAATCAAACCATTCTGAGCATCTCTGAGAAAAGCCCTTCTCCCTAATTACCTCTTGTACTGAACCGAAATTTTAAATCACAAGTCCAAAATGAAAATGTAAAATGGATATTTAAATGAAAAATCAAAACACAAACTTTTTTTCTTTTTTGCTGTTCTTTTCCCTTACTTATGTTTTTTTCTTGAAAAAGTAGTGTTTGTTGCCTGAGAGAAGCTGATAAATGGTAAAAGCTTTTCCATCTGGGAAGGTTTTACTGTTCCAAATCTCCAGACTCACATTGGTCTTAATTCTCCAGTATATTAAAGGCATAAAGCCGTTTCAACAGACACTGTAGGATTATTTCAGTCAAAGGGGATTCTCTGATGATGGAGAGCTGCCATGGTAATGTATTTGCCTCTCCATATCCTATTGGCATAGAAGAAGTACACGTGGAAAAGGTTGCTATTCTGACTTCCCTGTTTTCACTAGTTTGCGGCTGCTAAAATGCATTGTTGGAGTCATTGACTGAGCGCACAAACTGTAAATGCACAAGAGCTGTTCTAACTTACTACAAGAACTATCATTTGTGTAACCCTAGAAGTCATTCAAAAACGTGATACCACTTATTGTTTCCCCCCGCCTTTAAATTTTTGCAACTCTTCTTTGGCCATACTCTGCAATGAATTATAGTGCAGAAAGCAAGATGGAATAGGGATGAAAGGTATGTCCTTACTACAGCCTGAATCTTTCCAAAGCAAGGACAAAAAGAAGCAGAAAAGCAGGTGAAAGGTTTTGAGTTCCTGAGCTTTGGCTAGTGCTATGACCTAAAGTAATGATTCCCTGCTCTGTAATTCCACTACTGAAATTATTTCTGTTATGCTTTTGATGAAACTTAAACTAAATTGTTACAGACATGACAAACAAATTTTTCTGTCTTTTGTAAATTTATATCTGTGTCTTTCTCCTGTGAAGGGATAGATGTGGAGTCTTCCTTATAAAGATTAATAGGGAGAAAATAATCTGCAAAATAATTATTTAGATACAGAATATTATCCGTCATATATTTAACACAATCTGCTTTTTAAAGACATCTTTTAATGGAATTCTGTTAGAGAACTACTCACTGAGCATTTAAACTCAAAATGAGCCTTCACTGCACTGTGGCTACCTGCTATGTATTACTACGTCTTGAAAGATTTCTGGAACTTCCATCCTTGCATTTGTTTAAACATGAATTTTTTCTGTAAAGTAAAAAAATAGGTTAATGGGAAAATGTCCTATTAAGTTTGCAGCTAACTATCTATCTCAGACACGACTACTGATATGAACATGGAATCACAGGTTTTACTGTGTTTTAGGAACTTGAGCATTTTCCAAGTTATTCCAACCAGTTTTGCAGCTTGCCTCTTGTAGTAATGTCTGTGTTGTACTGTTAAAGCACAGCAGATAAGCTTTCTGGCTTACAACTGTTTCAGGCAGGTTTATGTACATGTAGACATAGAGGGTGAAAGGAAGAGCAATAAAAGCTCCGATCCTGCAATTACAACTCTGATAGCAGATACATGGGCCTTGGCTAAGCCCATTATCTCTAAAATCCAAGAAAGCAACAGAAATTCCAGCAGAGCACTACACAGAAGTGGACCCTGTCCATGCAGAACCAATTGCAGGATACAGGCTGTATACATTTTCAAGAAAGCATGCCTAACAGTCTTCTCACTGAGTTGCTCAGTCAAAAGAGGTAGCTGCTTGCCAATTTTCTTTTCTATTACATTTTTTCCAGTAAAGGAAGCTATTGTTCTGAAAGACATGGATATTGGTGAATTCCCAGAAAAAAGAGAAGGTTGATTGGTGTTACTTTTGCTTTTTTTCTGAGGGATAATGATGTGGTAAAACATGGCATTTGCAGTTACTAGACTTGATGACATCACCTTTCAAACAGTTTAGAAAAATAGACATTATTTAGAACGTGCTAGATTTCATTCAGTTGGATTTATTTTATTACAGCTGATACTAGTCACCACACAATTTCTGCTGCAAAAAGCTCAGTTTAGTATTTTGCTGAGATTTGGATATTATGCATTACAATTTACTTCACAAATTCCAGAAACATACACTAACCTATTCTGTAGTCCCAAGAGCAAATAAATAAATACATTTAATATACATATACATTTACATAATATACATATAATAAGTGTGGATACTTCTGTTTCAGGAAATTGATGTTAATAGAACATCTTTGTACCTATTTTCAGTGTCTCTGCTACAGTTCAAATCCAACCCAAGTCAGTGGCACTTTTTACCTTCTAGACAAATTGCAAATCATTTCCATCTCATCTGGCATCTCTGAAGGAAGTCTCATCTCGGGGGGCCAAGGTCTGAATAAGCTATGAAGATTGAATATTCACCAAAATAACTAATCTTTCCATATTTGACTTGAACAGCAATTACGTTCCCACACATTCATCATTCTGGAATTGGTTATATTTCAGAACATAACTTCTTCTTCACTTTAGTTGGGGAACTACGATCCACTGAAGTAGTTTGTCACAGACTTTGCATAAGGCTTCTTCCAGGGTCTCAAATACACATGTAGGTGAATCATTACGGCTAGACCATGGGTTTTCAGACTCCTGACAGACATCTAATTTAGTTCTTTGTTATAATTGGAGCTAACAGAAGTTCCGCATCTCAAAATAGTATTGACTGATGTCAGGTTCCAGAATGTGGGCCACTCAGCCCAGAACCAGATAGAAACGCAGTGACAGCAACCATGACATGACCAATGATAGAAAAGAGGTGAGTAAGCAAGAAGATAATGATGTTTTTTTCCTTTTCATAGGAGTTTCATGGGTGAACAGTTTTTAAATGTCACATTGTTAAAACCATGTTGACGGAATATATCTGACTAAACACATTGTTTCATTAGAAAATGTTGTGATGATTTAGCAGGTTTGATAAACTTGACAACAGGTCATTGAGGTCAAGGAATATTTTGATTAAATATAGAGATAGAGAAAATGAAGAAAAAAAAAACCCAAACCAACTCAAAACCCCAAACTGACAAACACCTCCCAAGAAAATATCCAAACATCAGGAAAAGATGAAAATGGTGAGGTTTTTTCCCAAATAAAAAAAAAAGCATACAGTACAAATTTCTTCTGCTTAAAAGTATCATTTGAAGAAAGTATAACAAAAATAATGGTTGTTTCAGAACATGTTCCTGTTATTTTAGTTTATTTAACTTTTCAAACTGCCTAGGGCCATATTGATAAATAAAAAATTGCATAGTATGACTGCCAGTCTATCTAGGCAGGCACTTTAACCTCTGCCTATGCTCAGGAACATGCTTCTAGGGTTGTTCGATGAACACATAGTAAGGCAAGTCTTGAGGATGCTATTAGAGCACCGTTTGGAAAGCAGTCTAGGTAGGCTGAATGAATCCTGTGTAAGGCTGTAGTGATCATGGCAGGATTTGTTGACAGTCACTCAGGGAGTAAGCAAGCTATGAATTAGACCCAGGAAGAAAAGCCTAAGAAAGAATGGAGCATGCTTACTTAAAATGTAAAAACTCTTCAGGAGAGTGTTGTGATAGTGAAAAATAACATGTATTCTTTAATGTTTCCTTGAAAAGAAAATTCTTATTTTCTTGTAGGCAGTGCTTTCTGAAGTACTATTCTTCGAGGTTTTACTGAAATATTCTGCTCCAAAGGACACTGTTTGCAAATACCATGTTTGGCTTTTTAACTGAAATGGTTAGTATAACAAAAAATATGATTGGACTGACTTTACCTGAAAGTTGTTTTTGTATGTCACTATATTCTTGTCTCTTCTTTTCTGGACAAGGACAGTGAGACACACAGCTTGCCTTTCTGGTGACTGCATATTCACCCTCCACAAATACAACTCGCTTACTTGCCTTTTTAATGAAAATTCCATTGGCTTGACTCACTACTATAATATTATTTTCTTAGAAAAGCCTTGTTATATTTTACCCTCTCAGCAATGTTCAAGTAGTTGATACAATATCAAATTGACATTGCTGAGAGGGAATTAAGTATTTTGAGACTTAAGAGAACTCTGTATAGCCCAGCAAAATGATTAAGAGCTCTCTCAACCCGATCTGTCTTCTATGGTGTTTCTTCTAGAGGTAATAACTTGATGCCAAGGATAGTCCTTCTCTGACAAAGAGGAGCTTAAATTCACTGTTATGAATGTCTGTCCTTCTCATATTCCCAGCTTCTCATAATGCCAAGCACCAAATACGGAGGACAACAGGTTTTAGACACACTCCTTCCCAGTAGGAAAGATATGGAAAAAAATAGGTGGAAATGCAGTAGGTAGTACTCATTTTACCACAATACTGAAGTGCTTTGAGGTAACAGATTTGAGGAAAACTGGGACATTCATGTCATCCCCACCTAAATCAGCAATTATGTGCATAAATACAAGACCAATGGCACAAATACTAGGGTCATGCAGACATGCCACTGACCTGAGCTGAGTCAGCGGTGACTCAGATCTTGAATGGTTCATTCATTCCAACATTTTCAGAGACACAATTACTGCAATATCATCAAAATCCACACCTGTAAATATGCAAAATATTTGATACCTCATATGTGCAAAATAAAATTTGAAAATAAAAGCTAACCCATGCTATCAACTACTCCACACACCCCCCATATCATCTATAAAAAAGCAACTTGGGACAAAAACCCAAGCACACTTTGGGAAGTTGTTCTAAAGCATTTTTTGTTAGCAGCATTTACTTTGTATCATTTTGATCACACCATGACTGTTGAATAAAGTAAAAAAAGACTGGGTTTGTATCCGCCTGTTGTATGTCACAAACCATTTTGGGTTTCTTGTTTTGCTTTTGCCCTCTTGTGCCTTGCAGAATGGCTTTGATATAGACTCTGACTGTCAAAGAGAGGCACGGGCAGAATTTTAAATACTGTGAATGAAATATGTTTAAAGTTTGAGGGAAAGGAAAAACATATGAATTTATACAATCCAGCTTTTCACTGTGCCAGTCCACTAAAACATTAGAATTAATTTATTTTGTCCACCTGCTGTAGCTTTTAACCATGTTTACCTGTTTCCAAAGGAGCATATTAAACAAACCCTTAGAAAAAAATTGTTCTAATTGTAAGGCTAAACCAATATTGCAATTGGTAGCAAGTTAGCACAAATATGTTTCTATTTCAAGCGAGCACTGTATCCCTTTGCAATAACCAGGAAATGTAGACTATTCAACAATAACACAAAGGAAGACACAGAGGGAAGAGCAAGGGAAGAAACAGGACCATGCTATATTTACTAAGCCCTTTAAGGTACTCTGATAAAAATCACCTTCTGTGTAAATCAGTACAAAAGGCTGATTTCAACCAAACTCTGCCAAAGTCAGAACTGATCACTATTTTTCCTTCTCATATGTAATTACACTTATTAATTTACACTAATTGTGATTATGGACATTGTAGGATCACCATGCTTTTTGCAGTAATAGCATATATATTTGTCTTATGGATTTTACTTTACCTAATTTTCCAGCAAGATTTGTACAAGTTTTTTCACCTCAGAAACTGTAAGCCGAAATAAACCCTATAGTGTACTCCTTGAATGTCTTCTGGTATCATGCACAGCTTTTTCTTTTTGGGGAGAGGGAAAGGGGAAGTCACAATCTATATTCTCAAACACTTCCCAGATTTAGAACTTAATAAGAAGTAAGAAAATAATATTAACATTAATTTTAATTCTGTTTAGGAAGAATGTAATGTAGATCCACAGCATTTTTGTACAGCAGAACAGGCTAGCTTAACATGTCAGCTAGTGTCTTCCAAACAGGAAAATATGTTAAGCTACTGGGAGGGAGGGTTAAAGTGCAATGTGTCCTCCTTGTATTTCTTGATCTAGGTTTGAAGATTGAAAGTTAATAAAAAAGATTATTCTAACTCTTCAAAGGTTAGATTTTTATACTGTATTTCTGGGGAAAAAAGCCCCATTGGATGGGACTTTGAGCAACATAGTCTAGTGGAAGGTGTCCCTTCCTGTGGCAGGGAGGTTGGAACTAGATGACCTATAAGGTCCCTTCCAGCTAAAACTATTCCGTGATTCTATGATTCTACGAAAAACAGCTGTAAGGTGCAGTCATTTTACAAAGCTAATAGAAAATGGTTTAGAAAACCAGCATAGGAAGGCTGTTCTGAAAGATGATTTCTTGGCTGTAATTAGCTGTAATAAGAAACAATATTTAAAAATATGTGATATTTCTCAAGGTTCAGTATGGCCTCTGGAACCTGACTGAGGATGCTTTCAAGGGCTAAGCAAAATGTCCGTGGGTAGTGGTGGGGGAACAACTATTCCCTTTCTCTTTTAGTCTTACTCATCTCTGCTTTCCAAGAAGGAATAATATAAAAAAAACAGACGTATACAGGCATAGATGCATAAATATAAATGTATGTAAGTACCTTTATTTCATGAAAATTCACTTGGGTGACACATCTTTCACAAAAAATCACTGTGAAATCCTCTGCAGTGTCAAGCACGTTGACAGTAAACATCATCACGACTGTAATTTGTGAGTCATCCTGCCAGCTCCTGTCTGGTAAAAGCAGTCTGTCCTTGAACATTGAATATATTCTCTCCCACAAAGTGGCCAGTGACTCTCCTCAGCATAGGACCCCAGAGATGCAAAGAACTGCAGCTTTCTTTTTCTATGACAAGATAAATTATTCTCTTGTCATCCAAAGCAATCTTCAGATAATTCAATGTCCCCATCAGGTCTGATCTGGTTATTTTACAACCTAAATGTGACTGGTTTTCCTACACTTGTACTGATTCAGTGCAGCAATGACTGCTGTGTTGTTGAAGAAAAATAACATAAACCTGAAGACAAATACAGGACAGTTGAAATAGATTTGTTGATTTTAAATGAAGGTAAATTCCTGTGGAATATAAGGTCTTACTCTCTGCACTTAGAGGTCTTTAAGGCTACCTTCCACAGCTTCGTAGCACAGGATAAAACATACAACAAAAACGTGTCTAATTATTACTTTGTGTTTGTATTTCCATGTCCATTACGGTGCATTTTCAGAGTGCCAAGTTTGACAAGAAAATATAACTCAAAATTGTTTTTATTATACGTGCACACAAAGTTTTATCATCAGGCAGAACTTGCCTTCGGGGCAAAAGTTGTCAACCAATCTGAAAATACAACGTTGGTGGATTCTATGAAGTTTCCCAATTCTGGTGTGTAAATATCATCAAAAGCGTAGGGGCCATACATCATCTGCCTCTTCTGCTCTGTAAAATACAGCCAAATATATTCTAAATATAGATTTAGTGAAGTGCATTGTTGCTATTATTTTGACTCCTCCTGTGGTTAAAACACGTTGAAAAGAATAGGCACCTGCTACAGCTTCTAAAGTACTGAAACTTGTGTTTGATTATTTGTTTGGGGTTTTTTTATTTGGTATGTAATGGTTCTGTTTTTCTTGATTTTTTTTTTGTTTAGATTCTAACTTGAGCCTCTAAAGATCTACTGATTCAAACAGAAATGCCATTATGTGTGGAACATAATTTTAAAGGGTTAATAGCTGTTTGCACATAGGTAGTTTTACAAATGCACCCAGTCTCAGCCAATGTAACAGCTGCTTTTCAAGGATCACTGAAAATATTAATCTGTGCTGAATGGGAACATTATATTTCCTGTCATTGTGCAGCAGCAGTAGGGAAGAAAAAATATAAAAAGAAAGAAAACTTGCTGATCCATAACTTCTGGTTGAAACGGCTACCATCTACCTAGAGATTCCTCTAGGAATTTTTGTTTTAACCTTGAGTAAAGCAGTGACAAAATGTAAGTCCTGTGATAAAAGCTCAGAAGACATAGCAGATGATTGCCGATATGCCCCTTCTCTACTCTTCCTTACATCCAAGAAATTCATCTTTGGTGATATCCATTGGAAAGAAAGGCAAATGAACTTAAAAAGACTAATGGGTAGGGCTGAAATATTGATTTACATATGTTCTTTTCATTACATTTTGAAGCATTTATACTAAAAATGGAAGCATATCCTCCAGTGTAAAAAACTGCAATTGTCTTAGTGTGTGACAGTCTGGGCAGGTATTTATGTCTGAGGCCTTCCTAATACAAAGCAATAACTTCTGAGAAATAGAGAAGTGAGAGTCTGGAGCATAAAGAAAAGACTGGTTTTAGAGGTCTTGGTGAGCTCTGATGAGGGATTGGCATTTAGTTTCCTTTCAGCTACGAGACAGTCAAGTCTGCTAAACTTCTCCTGTTTGCAAGAGACTCTGTCAGTCATAAATAATACATTTATTGTAACTGAAGAAAAGGCACAAGAAAGATAGTTAGGAACATTGCAGCAGTTAGCTACCGCTGCTAGTGGAAATGCAGCAAGTGCCGAGCAGCTAGTCAAGGTGGACACAGAGCAGGACGAGGACCAGGTCATGGGAGGGTCTGGAGGAGCCAGCAGAAGAGGTTTAGGCTGGATATAAGGAAGAAATTCTTTGCAATGAGGGTGGTGAAACACTGGAACGGGTTGCCCAGAGAGGTAGTGGAGGCCCCATCCCTGGAAACATTCAAGACCAGGTTGGACAGGGCTCTGAGCAACCTGATCTAGTTAGCAATGTCTTTGCTCGCTGCAGGGGGGTTGGACTAGATGATCTCTAGGGGTCCCTTCCGACCCAAAACTTTCTATGATTCTATGATTCTAAGGAAAAGATCACACTTGAGCTGTCCCCCAAAATCTCAAAATAGTAGAAAGCAATTTTTAAATTAAAATTTATCAGTAAGTTATCTAAAACTGTCTGCATTAAATTTAATATTACATTACAGTAAATCTACTGCAGAAGATTAGTAGAATGTTTTGGATACTTTAGAATACCTGGATACTTAACTGACAATAAAACAAGAAGAGATGTATTAAACTTTTCAGACATTCAAGCAATTACACTAAGATATGAAAATCCCCTTCCTTTCACAGTTGGAAAAAATCTCATTTCAAAACTGAAAGGTGTTTGGAATTCCTCCAGCTATGCAGCACACTGAAGTTTTGAAAAGAAATGATAAGATTGTTCAAAGATATTTACTGTTTGGTATCCTAGGTGGCCTAGAAGAGGCATATAGTCAATACAAAAAGCAGACACAAGTAATATGTGGCATGTGCTTCAACCGAAAATAACAAAACATTATCATGTGCACAGCTTTGACACCTATTCATAGATGCACACTCTTACTGTTATAAGCACACAGACGACGTATTTGTTTCTGGAGTGAAACTGAGCAGGCTAAAGGAAACCATTGCATTGCTTTTATGAGATTTTGGCATGCTACGCAGTTTTCTAAAAGTACAACTCAATTCATAACATTGTAAAGAATGAGAAAAACAACTACGTTTGGCTGTAGGCCAAAGCAATTAGCTTATATTGATAATTAGCAAACTAAGCAATTAGTTAATGATGTTACTAGGAGCTTTGTTGGGTTGTTTCTGCCGGAAACAGAAACTCATGCCAAAAGAGCCAGATATTCCTTGGATGCAATTCAGTTCATTCACAGGGAATGTCTATACTGCCTCGTTTCTAGCAAACAGATTTCATTCATAAATGTTTATTCCTCATGACTAGCTAAGCATCCCTGACATTTGTATTGGTGCCAATGAAGTGAAAAATTTCAATTTTAATTGTTTTACGAGATGACAAATTCATCACTCAGAATATTTTAAAATGGCGAAAGATGAGCAGCAGTATTCAGCCTGGTTTGGGGGTTATATCCATCTTGCAAAAAAATGTGTCCTCCAAGACTGCAATTCCTCTGCCCCTCAAATTGCTCTGCCCCATGGTATGTCAAGCAGACATTATTTATACTGTAGTAGCTGTAAAATGCTGGAGACCCAGTAAACTGACTAGAATTTTCATAGGAAAGCATGCTTCTATAATTTTTTACAGAAAATTTCCTTGCATTATGTCAGGACTTTATGTCATTCAACCTGACAGATATTTCAGGCAAAGCTTTCTTCAAGTTATTCTTCTATATAAAGCTGCTTATAACAGCTCCTTCTAAATCCTCAAATAACATCCTGCTGTATGCCTTTCCTGTTGCTTCTTGTATTTATTTTATGTAAGGGCAAAGTGGAAATATTGCCTAAAATTTTAAAGCTAATCTGAGATTCTGAAACTCCTCAGAAACTCATTCTCAAAAATCACAAGAGGTCTTCAGTACCAAAGCATAATATGTTGCCAACAGTTCTGATATGAACTGTACTTCATAGTAAAATTATAAAAAAAAAAAAAAAAATTATAAAAATTTAAAATGATTAAAAACCAGTAAAGAAACCTAAATATAGGTCTATCATTACACAAAATAAAACAGATTTAGCTAACAGCTGGTTACAAGTTATCCTTAGCACATAATTTTCATTTAAATTCTGGACCAGCCATGAAGAACAACATTAAAAAAAAAGCAACTAAATCAAACAAAAGCTACAAACTGCTGAAGAGAATCTCTTTAATGTTGTGCAAAAGGGTACATTATAAGATAATATCAACCACAAAGTAAAGAAATGAAAAAGGACAGCCTTATTCAGGATTTGAGAGAAAAAAAAGAGAAACATTAATTTTCACAAGTGATCCTCTGTAAATTTCTGCAACGTGGGTCCTTCCCATGGCTGGAGGTCTTCATGAGCTACTCCAGAATGGGTCTTTTCCAATGGGCATTGTTCTCCAGGAACAGACCATTCCAGTGTGAGTCCCCTGCAGGGTCACAGGTCCTGCCAAAAAAAATTGCACCTGCATGGGCTCCTCTCCACAGGGTCCTGTCAGCAGCCTGCTCTGCAATGGGCTCTCCCTGGGCTGTAGTTTCCTTCAGTGTACATCCACCTGATGTGGCATGGGGTCCTCCATGGGCTGCAGGGTAGATATCTGCTCCACTGTAGACCTTCATGGACTGCAGGGGGACAGCCTACCTCACCATGGTCTTCATCACGGGCTGCAGGGGAATCTCTGCTCTGGCACCTGGAGAACCTTCTTGCCCTGCTTCTTCATTGATCTTCTTTGACCTTCGTTGTTTCTCACACATGTTCTCACTCCTCTCTCCCAGCTGCTGCTGTGCAGCATTTTTACCCTTGCATAAGTACATTATCACAGAAGTCCTGCCAGTCACTGATGGGCTCAGCCTTGGCCAGCACCAGGTCTGTCTTGCAGTCAACTGGCATTGACTCTACCAGACATGGGGTAAGCTTCTAGCAACTTCTTACAGAAGCCACCCCTCTAGTCCCCCTCCATTCTCCCTTGCCCCTCCTCCCCCCCATCCCAAATAGGACATGAATAACACAGAACTGGAAGGGACTTCAGGTGGTCATTGGTGCACTGTTTGCCTCAAGGAATGTATAACTATATGTCATTTCTAACAGATGTTACGATGCAGTTGCTGAAGACTCTTGTGAGTAAGATTTCACAGCTTCCCCGGCAACCTCTTCCATTGTTTCCTAATCTTACAATTACAAAAAAGTTCTCTGATATCTAAACGAAATCTTACTTAATACAGTTCAAGCAGCTTACTGTTTGTTCTGTCTTCCACAGATTCTGTGGACAGACATTCCTTCCTTAAAAAGCCTTTTATACATTTGCAGATTTTTTTGTATATCCCTTCTGAATCTTCTCTATTTTAGCCTAAACAGCTCAATCTTTAAAATCTTTATTTTCTATTTTTTTATATTATAAACTTCTAAATATTAGCATGCATATAAAAGAAAAATAATAGTTCTATCTATATCTGAGCAGAAGACAAATTATAGCATGAATTGCACTGATAACAGTATTAATCTACAAATGTTTCAGACTTGGCTTATTTTCTCCGGTAATTACATAATTTCTTGAAATTTATTCATAGTAGTAACATGTGTGTTCTATTCAGGAATGTCCCTCATGCTTAAGATACATCAAAAAAAATTTGAGGCCGATATGAGGGAGGAGAGAAAGGAAGAAGAAAATGATAAGGAGCTAGATTTGGGTTACCTAGCAATGACAACCTCTCAAGGAGACTGGGGTAATTAGCTAGAGCAAGAGCTGAAGAGGCAAAGCCGCAGTCATGTAGTGGCTTGGCCAGTTATAGAAATTTTATGCCTTTTAACTGGCAAGGTCACTTCAGCAGAGATCTCAGTGAATCAAGGAGTTCACAGAATGAGACAGGAAAAAGAATCACAGAAACATAGAATCATTTAGGTTGGAAAAGACCTTTAAGATCATCGAGTCCAGCCATTAGCCTAACATTGAGAAATCCACCACTAAACCACATTCCTAAGCGCTATATGTACACATCATTTAAATGCCTCTAGGGATGGTGACTCAACCACGTCCTCCCTAGGCAGCCTTTACCAATGCTTGATAACCCCTTCATTTTTGCTAGTATAAGTGGTGGCTCCCGCACACATGCCTAAATTCCTTTAACCTCACTTCACTTGTGTTCCTTCTCTCCTCTCTCTTTAGTTTTACAAACAAGTTTAATGCCACCTCCCAGATTTAGAGGGGACCTTGCTACTTCTATCCAAGATTCCTTAGGAGGTGGTCACTATTCCTTGCCAATTTCTGTCCTGAGTAGAAACTGAGGTTTTAATAAGCAAGGACTGAAGTTCCCTATTGTAGTTCTGTGACAAAGAATCTAGTGAAGAGCTATAATTTTGATAGTACCTAATGCTTTTGAAGTTAGGGAAGATATTTGAAAAGTTATAGGGGATAAAAAGAAAAAGTCAGGAAGGCGCGAAAGTGATACTACCAGATTTTTTTTTTTTTTCATTTGGTAGTAAAAAGGAAAAAAAAAAGAGAAAGAAATTTAAAAAGTTAAATGAGTTTGATTAAAAAAATCACTCGGCATCTAGAAGACAAAAATAGATCCACTTTTGCAGCAAGAGAAATTGACATGGATTGCAGAGGTTTTTTTAACAATGTAAGTAGTGCTTTTTGTGATTCTCTTTCATGTGCCCTGACTATTCTGAGCTCTAACTTACTTCTGCCTGTACTTACTTCCTTGGGAGTAATGAACTCCTGCAATCAGCTCCCTTTGTCTCCAACTTCTTTTTCTACTTTCCTGAATGAAGTACTATATCTTCTTGACTGAGTAGCTTCCTTTTCTTTTCTGGCAGAGAATGAGACATATAAGGAGTTTTGTTGACTACAAATAGGAACTGGCAATCTGTCAACTTCTTCACAGCTATTCAAGGCAACAATGAAGGTTACGAGATCTTTAAAACAAACTTTCTGGTTTTTTGCCCATGTGATAGAATTAGCATGCAAACAAGACCAGGAAAGACATACAAGCTACTCATCAATTACAGGCTTTACACGTTAGTTTACCAATTATTATGTTCAAGCAGCTATGGTAAACTACTAAGGTTCTCATACTCTGTCAGTGCTTCTCAGGGTTTAGGTAAGTTAATGTATTGGCATGTAGCAGAACAGAAAGCGTGGGGAACTTCAGAAGAATTTTTCAATGGAGTCTATTAGATTAGAACAGAAAAAAAATGTGTAAAACTGCTGATTCATTGTTTAACACTGATTCCCATGATGTTCAGTTCATGGGATCAATTGGGGTGGAGGGAAGAAAATTTCTACTTGGATATTGGTATGAGCAAGCAGGGTCTGTGTTTATGCAAGAAAGGTCTCAAGACCTGGTGCAAAGCAGAGTTACACAGAAGGGGAAAAAAAGGTTACATTTCTCCTTGTAACCTGGGAAGATGATAGGATTTTATAGGCCCTGTCACTTAACATTCCAGCTGTTTCTGATCAAACTTTAGGAACATCAGCACAATACTCTCTGTATATTTCCACTCACTTTGAGAGAGAGCATTTTTGACATTGAGACAGCACAGTATTCTTTACACTGACCAAGATTTTATGTGGATAATGCAATCCCTGTATTAAAGCTAATTTTTCTGCTGTAATTTCTTTTGCAGACCTTCAGGTTTTAAGTGTATTGAGCTCTTACTTTTGTAAGCTCTTACTTTGTGAGGTTCATTTATTTAACCACTTCTTCAATTAGTAATATATTAACATCATGATAGAAATTGTGGTTTGTGAAATCAATTTGCTTGATTTTGCTTTAGGCAGAGATCAATATTGTATTGTAATGGTATATGGACTCTCAAGAAAGCAAAAACTAAAAAAATTACTAGTCAATACTGCTAACTGTTATTCTCATATATTAAAATTTGTATGCAGAGAAAATCATACAGGATTTTGAAATAGATGTTTTATTTGGAAAAAAATATTGTTTTTTTCATGGTGCCTATCATTTTCATTATGGCATGATTCCAGATAGACCATCTCTACTAAGATATGAAATGCAATTGTTCTGAAACTATTGGTTGGTGAGAAACTATAATTTTCTACATGTCAAGAGACAGTCTAATGATCGTGAATGAAAGAGAGAAAATAGGAAAAACTTTTCATGTTCCAAAGAGATTGGGGATTTCTTCACATGAAGTCACAAAATATTGACATTTGCTAAACTGGACTAAACTTTCAAGGTAAAATAAAAACAACCTTATATTGCTGGTTCTGTTTGCTTCCTGCAAAATTTCAACCCATCTCTCCTCAAGAGTACATAATATGAAATATTGAATATTTCTCCTATAATCTCATAGTAGCATAATGAAATACACAAGAGGGGAGGAAAGTAACGGCCCATTTTTTCCCAAAGGAATTAAAAACTTTCAGTGACAACCACTGAAAGTAACCTAAAAATAACCTTCAACTCGTTGTTTCAGTCTATTTCCATAAAATTATTAAGCACAGAACTTATGTGTGGGTACTTTACTGAAAAGAAATTGAGTTTATAGAATGAATAAGAGTTTATGACTAAATATCTTTGAATAATTAAGTAATCTGATTTCTTCAGTGATCTAGATAATGAATCATTGACCAGGAACATGCTCTGGGATGTGACAATACGACTTCCGACATATATCCTTTCAACTGACCTACAACTAAGGAAAACCTTATGTATTTTTCCTATACAAATACAGATTTAGTCTACAGAGATGAAGAGTAGAGGCATTGCAACTTTGAAATATATCTTATCAAAGCTGAAGATGAAGAAAGCAGCATAACCTTTAATAAGGACAGTAAAGACACTAAAACCTTATCTCACAGTCAATAAAAAGAGAAATGTTTAATTCAGCTAGATAACTTAAATCAGCATCCCTGCCTAATCAAAGAAACCCATCAAAGATGTGCTGGATCAGACACAGCTTACTATGAGTAAAGGTTTCCTGCTTTTCATTTTTTCCCATTACTCTACTTTCACACCTGGGCACCTCAGTAATATTTTAATGTTTGCTAGTACTGATGTTTTTTCTCCATTTGAATAATTCCATTTGAATAATGATCTGTGTGCTACATAATGGATCACGGTAATGTTAGTTTGTCACCTGAGGCAGTAGAGTTCACTCTTCCAAAGAAAAAATTGTCATTGGACAGGAAACATAATAAAATAAAGGTTATTCCCAGATTCCTGCAGGGCACTTGTATGTGTTACATTCATGACATTTTAACTGAAAATGTGTAGAGCTAACTAGTCAGAAGCAGAGCTGTAATCAATACTGATTTATGAATATTTCCCAAATGTAACACTACTTGTTTGGACAAAACAAATTGTTGTTTGTATCATTTTATGTCTGTGATTCCTTAGTGTTTTTTTTTCATATAAATAATAACCCTATTCGATTAGAACTGAAAATTTCCAACTGCAGTCATCTGAAACACACATTTTTTCTGCATGTGTATGTACAGATGCCCATGGCTGCTTTGGGGCCAAGAAACTCTGGGCTCAGGGGCCTTATATAAGAGGAATGAAACCAGATCAGCTCCTGACTGAAGATTTCTTGAGATGTTATGAAAATTAATGCTGGCTAGTTGCCAGTCATTCATCTGTTCTTTTACAGATTAGTTTGTGTGATGTCTAGCCGCAAGCAAGCCTGAGAGTATTACAAACATCACAGTCTTGTAGGCTGGCATCTCTTTGAAAGTGAGATATTTCTAACCATTTTAATTGCCTTCCCCTTGACCTTTGCATTTCTGCCATAGCCATCTTTAAAGGTCCCAATCTTTAATCAATATTCCAAGTGCTGGTACATCATCATTTTTATTCTGCCATTTCTTTATTGATAACTTGATTTACTTTTCTGCTTAAAGGTTGCAAAGCTTCCATTTATACCATTTTGTGACTGTGCCAGCATGACCACTAATGTCTAAATGGCTTTGCCTGACTTCTCACCACAGAAGATGGATCATACTGCCAAACCTGGAAAAAGAGCATCTGTAAGTAGGAGGTCAGAAGATGGCTACTTTTTGTCACACTAGAAATCTAGAGGAACTGTTATATACTTTTCTCAATCAGCAAGTGATAGGATGAGGAAATGGCCTCAAGTTGCACCAGGAGATGTTTAGATTGGATATTAGGAAAAATTTCTTCACTGAAAGGGTTATCAAGCACTGGAACAGGCTACCCAGGGAAGTGGTGGAGTCATCGTCCCTGGAGGTATTTAAAAAACATGCAGATGTGGCACTTAGGGACATGGTTTTATGGTGGACTTGGCAGTATTAGGTTAATGGTTGGACTCAACAATCATGGGGGTCTTTTCCAACCTAATTGATTCTATGATTCTATACACCTGGCTTCTACAAGAGGAAATTTTCTTGATCTCTGTGTGTTGGGGACATAGTACTCTAAGATTTAGTCAAGCTCATCCAACTTTGCAGGGAATGATAAATTTGTGTGTTAGCCATTTCTCACTTTCACTTCATCTGGTCCTCCTAAAGACTTTAAAAAATTTGGGGTACTGTGATCTGTATATCTAGTCCTCAATTTAGAACAGAAATATATGAGTTAAGTTCTTCCTAATTTTATATTTGAAGAACAAAAAAAATCTCCTCTAAGGTCTGCCATGTCATTTCAGTAAAGCTGATCCTACAGTTTCCATTCCGTAGATGTCATGGCTTTGGTACATAGCAGTGCTTACTGAAAAAATTCCTGTGTCTCTATGTTAGAGGATTTTTCTCCTTAACCTCTAGAAAGTAACTATGAAGGCAGTCTAGTTCTTAAGCACCCCTATTACTGTGTCCTATAGGTACCTAAGATATCTTTTCACATCATGAATAGTCTTAAAGAATCAAAATTTGTTTTATCTTTCCATTACAGGAGGAAACTTTTATATTATAACTGACTCATCAGATCAGCCTATTAAGTTTTTCTAGTCCTGTGCAGTAGAAAACTGCTTATCAGGAAGTTGCTAAGAAATTTCCCTGAGGCATTCACCTCAACATATTCGATGACACCTTTTTATCAAAAATATAAAAGTATTTTTCCTGTCCACTACAAAATGCATGATCCATACCTGACATCTAGGATACTTGTTTGTGTAGACACAGTTACTCCTTTTAGATTAATTTCTTGCTTGTCCTTCTTCATGTTCAGAAACATAATGGAAAGCGCATGCAATTGATATTGGCATGGCAAAGAACTGCTATTTCATCTGCTTGGGGATGTAATCCTTTGTATTTACTGTCCACAAGCACAACCACCTCTGAGATATTGCACGGGATGCTGTTTTGCACTGGGAGGTGCTGGTCCTTATGATTTCTGTGAGAAAAGTTTCCAGACTCCATTAAATACAATTTAAAATGCTATTTATTAGAGCTAATACTATGAAGAAAGAGAGAATGGTATACATAATCTTACAAGCCCTTAGATACTGGGAGTGCCAAGTTGTGCAGCATCAAGCAGACTTCCAATCCACATCGCATGCTTTGTAGGGCCCATTCATGAAAGGAAAAGATTCTCCCTCTTGTGGTCATTTGAGCTACTATAGGATTTTCTTACAATAAATTAGCCCTGCTCATCATTTCTACTGTCAGACAGAGAGAATGTTCATGTTACAACTTGTTGCTGCACTGCTAGACAAAGGCAAGACCCCACTGGTGGTGTAATTGCCAGAAGTTAGTGGGAGCTGCCTGCAGGCTCCTCTGTTACCATTAACCAGCCAAGTTCATCCTCTGGCCAAATGATGCGTGCAGCACAAGGGTCTGAAGGCCATGCTGAATGTGCATCATAGTGTGGCACAGCATAGCACAGGATGCCTGTGTCTGCTCAGGTTACCTGTTCAGTGAATTACTAACTCCTCTGAATACAATCGTCTTCCAGTCAGGGCTATTACAGATGCATACTTAGATTTTATTTTTGTTGTTTGTAGTTTTTTCAACTCTGTTTCTGAAGCTATTGTAAGTTTCTTTATTGCTTTACTATCTTCTTTTTATTCTATTTATTTTTAAACTTTGGTCTTGTATTTTATTCAGGGATCTTTCTTCAAGGGACTATGGTTGGCCATCATTCAAGAGCAAAACCAGAAATAAGACATGCATCTAGAGGTCTTCCTGCAAACTGTTTGCTGACTTCTGTGTGATTTTTTTTCACATTACCAAGAGATCCCAGACAAGTGTGTTGCTTTCTTATGGAGAATGGGTCTGAAAGAGAATCTTGAGAACACAAGTGGCTTTATTTCAAGATAAGAAGTAGACAATCTTAATGTAATCATGTTAAATCCTTCATTTATGTCTCTGTATTTCAGGAACATAGGACTGAAAAAGTCCTCTTGGTTCATCAAACCAAGTTTCTTGCTACTGCAGGAACCATTTCATCTTGTTTTGTTTATAAGCTTACAAACAGATACATTACTTGATTTATAAATGCCTCCATGACTAAAGAAACCAGAGCATCCCTGAAGCTCGGTTGGACTCATGTTCCTAAATTATAAAGGTACTTCAGAATTCTCACCGCCAATTATACTTTCCCCTGTTTATATCTCAAGGGCGTGAGAACTATAAATGAACGATCATATGCTTATTTCTGGAAACAGGTACTAACTCAGATGAGGAGAAAGATACTTGTGGCTAGGGTGGGGTAGAAGGTAAAGGTTTTCACTGTAAAAAGCAGTCTAGAATGGGTATACTTAAACTAGTTTTAAATTACAATGGACAAGAAGACTTAGTTGTTGGGACAAAAGTGTGAAGGAAGAAACAAATATAGCCTGGAAAAAAATTAATAGAAATATTACAGAAATTAAATGAATTATTATTGGAAGAAAAAATAAGGGAATGCAACAACATCTTCATCATTAAAACCATGGGGTTTTGTTTGTTAGTTGTGTAGGGGTTTTGATTTTTCACATGAAAATTGGGTGAAGTCACATTGTTGTGAGCCCACTCTAAGCTCTCATGTAACCAGTAACTGTAACACAAATGTTTGGTTTATTCTGGTTTGTGCTCAGAGACATGGCATTTCTTGCTCAGCCCAGCATCAGGAGAAAGACCCGTGCATGTCTGAGTTGACTTGTTCCACTCTGCTTCTCACATCTTTTGTACCCAAACCAGCGACACCTGAGAGAGCCTTACAAACCGTGCCTTAGTAGCATTATTCATTATTTTTTGCTTTGATATGCCTCTTAGGGAACTTCTCTGAGGAAAACAGCACATTGATACACATGTCCAGGGTTTATTGTCTGAAAAAGACAACTTCAGCTCAGCAAGTTAAAGGCAACTTCAGCTCAGCAAGGTAACTCACATCCCACAGAGAGAACATTTGCTGCAGACAGAATGAACCTTAAAACTCCCATACATAGATGGCATTATTTAAGGAGAAAAGCAAATGTGACTGTACTTTGAAATCTTTCTGTTTTAATTACTTAAAGCTCTGTGCTAAGAATGTATTTAAAACAGTTCTTGGTAATGCTATTCCCAGAAATGACGGACAGATGAAGGTATTGGGTGTTTTTTTGAATCATGAAATATGTAAATAAAGACAAAAACAAACAAAGCTTTATGAAGCCTTTCAGTGGTAGCACATTTTGTTAGCTTGATATCTATGTCCAAAAATCAAAGTCCCAGTGGATAAATGTAAAAGTCACTTAACTGATAAAATTCTTGAGTGACTGAAAACTGGCATCTGTTCTTTATAGATTCATCTTTGAGAATTCTCACTAGAAAACAGCAGTTGAAAAGATTATCTTATAGCAGTACTAAATAATAGACTGTTCTGCGACATTCAAAGGTCTGGAGCTCCCTGTGGAACTAATGACATTTGTATAGCAAGTCAGGCTGCTTCTGCAAAGGAGGATGGTGGGAGAAAGAAAATGATAGGTTTTTGACAGAATGTTAACCCAAAGTTGCCCACTTCTCTGAAAGATAACTGCAAAAAAAGAGACCTCTAATAATACTTGTAATAAAGGGCCAGATTCTTAGATTAATTTTAAACTGATACTCTTCCACTGATTTTGATGTTCACAGCTGATGCTTTCTTCCTGACACTTTAGGGAGAGGAAATAAATGACATGTTGCTGTGCTCTGAGGACAGATCAGTAGGGTAATTTTTCCAGAAAGTATAATGCAGCATTTTGTTAAGGGCAGCTCCTTTTGCTTGTCATTGCAACATCTGAAATGGTTTCTCTTATTGCCTTTTTGTTTCTGCTTGACTTACCTGAATGTTTAAAAACTTTCTCCAGACTTACTTGAAGTAAATACAGCTAGCTCAGGCATTAAACAGGGTCATTGCCTCTAAATGAGATCTCTTCCTGTATTTAATCCACTGCTACACTGGAAACTTCTTACGGGAGAATTAGATCATGGGATTTCCTCACACAGGAGGTGATTTGACCTTACTTGTCCTGCATGCCCTTAGTACAAGCCTGTAAAACATTCAGAGAAAAAAGTCTCTGTCATGTCTCTGGCTGAATCTGAGCAAAATTGCAGCTGGGAGTTTAAGAGTCACAGGGAAAAAAGGCAAGCAGACAAGGACAACTTGCTTTTCTCCTTGAAGAGAGAAGAACTCATTCCAGATCTCATGCCTGGTTGTATTTTACACCTACACCTCTTTGGCTAGCCCTGCTTACTTGGGACCCACTTTCTTCAATGTATGATAGTGTAACTTCAACATGAGGATTGTGAATTTACATGTTTATGATACTGCACAATCCTGATGCTGAAGCCTGTCTCCTGGTGCATGGGAGTCAAAATCTTTAAGGACAAGAAGGGTCTGCTGGGGGAAAATGACACTGGGATATTTGTAAAAGTCACTTTGTTCCGCTACTTTCTACCACGCACTGTCTGATGCAGCTGTCTGTGTGGGTCAGCACAGTGACCTGCATTGTAGACTTTTTTAGAGATTTAAGCAGAAATGGGCAGCTATCTGTCTAAAGTCATACAGCAAGAGAACTCAGCTGGAAGATGAACATTATCTCCTCAACAGAGCAGCTAAATCCATGTTTGAGCACTCAGGCAATTTCCGCCTCAAGGAACTAGAGATCTAGGCAGCATTAGAAGTAGATGCTCCTGATTACTGTCTGAATCTTGAACTGAGAGCCCATATTGTCAATTGCGATGGATTTCCCAGGGTTGTATTTAACCCCATGGGCAGGTAGCATTGCCTACCTGCCTTTGCTAGGTCTGTCATTTCAAAAGCTGCTCAGGCTTTCTCACCCTGTTCATGGACAGACAGGGAAACTGAAACTTACACCACAGAGGGTTTCAGAGAGGTTTTTAAGTTTCGTAAGGGCTAACAAATATTTCTCACTACAATTACAAAAGAGATGAAGAGCAGAATTTATTGTGCATTAGTAAGAATTTGGCACTTCAGGCTTAGCCTGTACTCTAAAACCTTTGTGATGAATTTCTGCACACTGTCTAGCTAACAGAGCAACAAGGTATATGTGGACAAGGGCCTGGCATTTCAACCAAACCAGTGTTAGATCTCTCCAACTCTATGTTCGTATTATCTTTGTTAGCTAAAATACTGCCTGAGAATAAAAGCTCCCCTGAGGTATAAAATGTCGCATATATATTGGATACATATATTTTCTCTTCCTGTCTGTTTACGTGCTCAAAATATTTGGTGTAGACAAACTGCTTTTCAGAGACAGTGGCCTAAGTGATTAACTATGCTGAAGTCATCCATACCTCCTTCTTCTCTCAGCTGCCATATGTGAAAATGATTTCTAATGGCATAAACTTCCTGGACAAACTTTAAATCTTAACTTCTGTATCTCATAGAACAGAGGGAACTAGAAAGTGATCAATGCCTTGTACTGCTTAGGTTTTAAAGACTCTTTTTTACCTTTTCTCTCTTTTTCTTTGTGATTCCAGAGTAACAGATGGAGCTCTGCTTATGTTGCTGAGATATTTAAAATTAAAAATAGTAAAAGCTTATTAAAATTTTAAAACAAACTAACCCCAAACCTTCTGCCCTACACTCCTGTTCTTTTATTAATAACTGAAGTCTTTCTTTTCACATGGAAATGTCCGAAAAAAAGCATGCATCTTCTCCTTTCCTGTTAAAAAAATACTCTTCCTGTATTGCTTCTACTCAATACATAGGTAATTAAATTGAAGCATAAAAGCCAGGAAAAAGTGAATTATTAAGTTTAAAAAATCTTGATTCTTCTCTTTCAGCAAACAAAAACTAGAAGCTTATATCACACCAGGCAAAGTAAAAGGTAGCAAACTGGATCCACCCATCTTCATCTGCACTATAATAATGTTTTCTTAAAAAAGTACCTGTGATTTCAGTGTTCTATTTGAAAGATTGATGGTAACAGAGACAAAACCTTATTACAATTATTCTGCATCTCCAAGACTGTGACAAATCAGTTTGCTCCTTTAGTTTTACTGGTGGTTACCACATCCCACTAGTCTGCATTGCCTGGATTTTCCCTAAGACTACAAAAAAGTTGGAAATTCAAAGGCTTTTTCACTTCAGACTGCATCATTAGCTCTTGCAAAACCAGTAGTACTCCCCCAGTTCTGATGGTTCAGCACGGATTTCTATTACATACAGAGGTGGCCCTGCAGTATTTTGCTTTTGTTTTTCTTCCCTCCCCCCATGTTTTCATTACTTGGTAAATGACAAAGATACTTTTTTGAAGTTTAACCCACCAATGTTTTAAGTAAATTTGCTTTTAAGCAAATTTCCTTATTCTGTGTTGACTTCCTCTACAACTGAATCCCAGTATTTTGTTGTAGCAGTTTATAAACAACAGTTCTTAGAATTCATCCTAAAAATAAAGTCCAAAAAAGAAGCAAATTATGCCCTGAGGTTCTTCCAAGCCTCCTACCTCTCTTGATAAATACTGCGTCTAAGCTGCTCCCTATAAGACAAACAATTACCCTGCTCTTGAGTGTTGGGTATTTTGTTTGTTTTTAACAGTTTCTCAGTTGAGTCTGCCAGCTGGCTCATAATCTATCCAGCAGGGGTAACAGTGTGCAATAGTCAATTCTTTTCTATCCATCTTCCCTGCCTCTGTTTTTCTGTCATAGCTGGCTCTTTATGCCATTGGGTAGAGATCCTAAGTCCAGGGCCTTAATCAGCTGCAAACTTCAGATATCCTTACTGCACCATTAAAAAACACTCTGAATTTCATTTCTCAAATAGCTTCAGCATAAAAGACTGCACACTCTATCGCTGTCTTTTCTGCTAGCTTTTTCACCTTTATCCCCTCTAATAAATTACTCACAGCCACATTCTTCCCTTTTCTAGAGTGCAGTATACTCTGCTAAATAATTGTAAAAAAAAAAAAGAGAGGGACCACTTAATTATCACTGCTTTCTGCATAGCTTTAAAATTAGCATTCATCTGCATTGTAGCCCAATCTGATGGGCCCCACTGGGACCAAAGCCTTACTGTGCTTAGTGCTGTAGGAACAGAGAGCAAGGATCAATCTCAGCCCTAAACAGCTATTAGCTGTGACAGGCAAAAGGATTGTTCTACCTTGTTTAACAGATGAGGTACCAAAGCACAGAGATTAAACAATTTGCTCAAGGAAATCCATGGCAGAACTGAACCCAGATCTCAAATCTGAGCCAGATGTCCAGTTCACAAGGCCATTTGTCCTCTTTAGTTTAATTCACATTCTGTAAACATCTGTGTCTTATCTGCTGCCTCAATGCACTCTGGCTCAGCAGAGATTTCCTACATCTATCACTAAGAAAATCTTTCATTTCTGCTCTCTTCTCCCCAAAAACCTTTGAAACTTCAGGACATTCAAAACTGTCGAGTTTTATTTTTAAAAATGCAGACTATTCCCATTGCCAAAGCCAACGTCTTATGCCTCACAGAAACTCTGGCACAAACAGAATTCATGTTCATTGCTGTAAACAAGATGTAGTGGAGCTGCATAGCAGCAGCCATGACTGTCACATATTATCAATGCTCTACTTGCATATAACTAACTCCTTGTGAAAGACACCATTGTAATAAAACAATTCAAAACAATCTCCCAACCAGGATTTCTGCCCTGGAAACAACACATCACAGTCAGGAGAATGATTTGAGCTAGCACTCCTCTTGTTCTGTACCAGAGCCAACGAGCTCCATATCCATCAGCGCTGCAACCAGCCAACCCACAATAATGAAATTACTGGAAACTTCTATAGTGGAAACTGAACCTATCATTTCAAGATATTCAAGTAATTAAGCAAGGAAAGAATAGTGTACAATGGAGTGCAGAATATTTGTGACAAAGATACTTGTGGGGTGGTCTGTATCTCCCTGTGTTAACAAATAAAGCAGTTTCTTAACACTTCCCAGGGATAGCAGCTGACTGCAATTTCTGTTAGGAAACACTAAATACTTGTGAAAATGAGTAATGCTGCTCACAAGTCACTATTTAAAAAATGGAGCATTCATTACGCTTTGCAAATACTCCACGTATGTAGGTTCCATGAAATGCAGGAAAAGACAGGAGAAATGACAGGCAAAAAGTTCTGGCTATCTAAATATTCAGTGTCTTCTGTATGAAGGTGATATTTCAAACTTTCATGACAACAACAACAAAATAAACCAAAACCAAAACATTTAAAAGCTTGAAGAACTTTGCATTGTTAATGCGTGTTTTCCTTCTCATGTACCTTGTCCTCTTATAATGTATCCATCAGACAGAGCACAAAACAAAACTCCTGAAAAGAAGTCACTTTCATCATAGTGCTTTTTATCAGGAGATGGCCATCGTTCAGGCTCTGCACTACTCAGTACTGCTGCAAGATATTCTATACACCTCCATCAACAGTTTTACTATGCAACTAGAATGTGGTTTAACGATACATTAGAAAAAAAAAATCAGAAATTATTCCTGACAGAAAGTCTTTAGCTATGACTTGCTAACCTCTTGCTACTCTGAATTAATCCAATACTGGATTCAAATCTGACAAGACATTTTCCTTTAGGACAGACAGACAGATGTTTGTCTGATATTTGTTGGTGAGGCTTTTGCCATTATCTGCAATACAGCATTTGGTTTACTCTCTTGGACTGTTTGAGAACAGAAGATTTATGGGAAATTTCAGATTAAATCTCATATTTCTATCTTATTTCTTAGTGAAGGAATCTGGACTCTGTTTACCAATTGGTATTATCCAGTCCTGAACAGAGAACACTGTTGGGCATTTCTGGCACTCAAGAGCTTTTAAGGAAAACCTGGACTATGAGACTATTTTCTGAATTCATACTACTTGGAAAGAAAGATCCTCAAAGACAGGAAGGTAAATATTTCCAATTTGCTTATGTAGTTTTAGACAAAAACTTCTTCTTTGATACCTCAACATAACCAGGAATAACATTATGTTTAAAGTTTTCTTCTTTGACTGTGGTGTTTTAAAAATAGTTTGGACAGAAGTAGACATGCCATTAGAGCTATATTGCTTCTTCTACGAAAGGTAGTATATTTCTCTGTGGTCAATGCTGTACTGAACCACCAAGACACATCCTAAAAGGCCCTGGAGTGTCAGAGGGTCAAGGCATGAAATATCTGGTGAATAAGGTCAGTTAGGTCAATCTTTTCCTTTGCAAGTAACAGCACAGAAAAAAGTGATGCTTACAGACCTGTAGGGTTTTGAGTAAAATTTCTAAATTGAAGTGTGGCAAATCAGATTTGAATACTTCCTGCCTGAAGCAGCCTGAGTCCATGTCATCCAGAACGATGTTTTACTGCAAGTCATTTTGGACTGTGGCATTTAACTGGGAAAGTCCATCTGGAAGAAATAAAATATTCAATGGGCAGAATAGCAGACAGGTACAAGCACAACACTGTAATTTGTTTTGTCAGCCACAAGGAAGAACAGAAGGGGGACATACTTCTGCTACAATTAGTGTCAGAGTATTCCCCACAGATTACGACACCTTAAAGAAAGATTTAGAGTATGTTCATGCTTCCTTGTGCAAAGCCACATTAGGGATTTCCAAGTAGCTCTGAAAAAAACAGGATATACTTAATTATACCATTCAGTGTAATTAGCTTTGGTGCAACCACAGTGATGAGACTCTTCTGTTTTGAAAGTCTGCAGTTTGTTTGCAGTTCTCTAACAGCCCAGACAGCAGGATGGTCTGAAAGTTAAAACACTCCATAGGAAGATGAGAGTGCCTCAAGCAGAAGCCGGATTTGAACCCCAACCTCCATTACCCCAGTTCATGCTCTCACTGTGATCCATTGAACAAGGAGTCCCACAACATTGTGTCTCACACCTCTCCACAGCACCTTAATGAAGAAAATGTTTTAAAGCATTGTGATGAAACTCTAGCAGTCTAATGTATTTCTTGACTGTCTACACTGGTGAACAAGTGGACACATATTTCTTTTGTTCAGGCTGTATTTAGCCTGGAAAGATTGGTATAGGAAATTTCAGAACTCCGAAATCCTGATACTGTTAAGGTCAATAAGAAGTTTGCATCTGACTTCCACTGCATCAAGATTTAACCCCCCTAGAAGAAGTCAACATTTTGCTGAGATGTGGTTTTGATGGAAACTCAAGATTACGTACTCTGTACCATAAATAGGAACACTTGCTTTTATAAAAAGGGAGAACAACAGACAAAATATAGAGCATTGCATTTTCCTAACTTAGCAGTATAGAAAACTTTACAATATTTCATGAGTATGAAGTTATAAATTTACAAATGCGGTGAAATTGGATTCATTAACATAAACACTACCACTGAATTCTGTTTGACCACATGAGGCTAGATGGTGCATCATTCATGTGGAGGTTAAAAAAAAAATATACTGTTTGCTGCTTTCTACTACTCAGTCAAATACACATAAAACTTTATTAGTGAAAATGACAGGAATACCTACTTTATATTTTACGAAAGATTATTGAATGCTGGAAACTTTCTGGACTTTATTTATTTGCTTTAAAATTAATACTTCTCTTTCTTTTTTAGTCTTTCCCCAGGGCCTCTCACCTGTAGCTAGAAATGGAAACAGAGATACCTTTCTGAAGATAGGCTGTACTTACTAAAAAAGAGATGCATAAGTAAAAATTTCTAAGAGTTGTCCAGATAAGTTCCAGAAGGTTCATAATTCAGCAGTCAAATTTCCTTCTCACAATGTATTTGGCAATAATCTTCACTTGTCCTGCTATCTAGAAAATTCAAAAACAAAAATAACAATTAAAAAAATACCTTTATTCTTTGTAGTAACAGCACACCGGGTTTCTGATTCTTTCCCATACACTGATAGACAGAATTTCTTCCCTAGACAAGATCTAGCCAGAAACACTGGCTCATTTAGTGTCACGGGAAGTACGGCTGTGATTCTCACAATTGTTTGTAACTTCACAGAAAAGGATGATTAAAGGAAAATAAAAATTTCTTCAATTTTTTAACTTATAACTGGATTTCACTAGCATTGCTTACAGCAGTAATGCCACTGAAGCTGGACTATGAGTTCAGCTTTGGCGGAGGCTATAGTCCAGCAGATTTGTACACTGCAAAACCATGCATTCAAAATCTCCATAGGAAACCAAACATGGAGTTTTATAGCTACGATGAGTACACAAATTTGTACTTTAAAATGCTGCACATATTTCCATGCAATATTAAGAAAAATACATCTTAAATGAGTATATGTTGATGAATAAAAGATAACCTTAATTTCTCTTGATGTTAATTTTCTCTGTAGCCATAAAACCCCTAGACAATGTGGACAGAGGAAGACAATCTCCTTGCTAAACGGTCAAGCATATGTAAACATGATCTGAGCAGGCTGTAGAGAAGATGAACAATGAAAATTGTGTGTAACTGCATGTGTAAAAAGTACATGTAAGTACCAAAACTACATAGCTTCAAAAGCATTTTATTTATCTTAATATTAATGCAGGTTTAAATAGTGTTACTGGTATTTTTTTCTTTGAAATTACACCAATCTGGCTGTCATATGGGAAGAAAAGCCTTCCTATCAAACGGGATTAATCTATCAGTAAAAAATATAACTAAACAAAAGACTACACCATTTTAAATTTTTTTTTCTTCCTATAGTCATTCTTCCTTTTTCTTGTAAACATGTGACCCTTCATGCCACATTTCTTTTCACTCAGTGTCTTAACTTCACCAGTCATATTAAGTCTCTGTGAATTCTTCTGTCTCAGACAAAGAAAGAAAATAAAATGCATGTGTTAGCTGGGTTGCAGCTTCCTGATGTTTCAGCACTGTCAATGCTCAAAGACAGGAAAAAAGACAAGTACAACAAAAGCGAGTGCTTCATATTTCAATATATTCCTGGATTGAAGTTTGTGAAGATAAAGCCAAGCAATTTAACTGTCCATTCTTATTCAGGCATTGACATGTTCTGCCCCTCAACACACCAGTTAGTAGGAAAGCTTTTGCAATTTCTTTATTGCAGAGATGAATACAACATGTTCATGGGGGCCATCAAATTCTCTTCATAAGATTCATGAAAGTGCCAGCAAATTGAAAGCTTTTGCTAAGCTTAAAGTGGAAAAGTCCATAATTCATTACCATGTTCCCAAATCACACAATACTTTGCTATGCAGCTTCCTAAATTATCCTGTCCCACCATTCAATATGTTGCATTATCTTGTGAATATGGGTCTATATAAAAGGTCAGTATGAAGGTAAATTCATTACATAGATAACCAGCTGTACTTACATTAGTAAATATTGCAAGACAATCAAAGCAGTTCTGTAGAGTAAAACTGTTGATGCCAACAACCCGATGCCCACACTATCTGCATTTCAGGCATGTTTACTTCAGACTGGCTGTAGTCTGGTCCAGTGGACTATAACGTATTAACACCACATTAATTCTTTGAGTACTTTCTGGTTCAGTTACATCTGAAAGCAATCAATTTCGCACACTTTAAGCTTTTAATATGCTTGAGCCAAACTCACTCAGCAGACAGAATCAGGAGATTCGTTGCAAAAACTCAATTTTGATCTAAACCAAAACACTAATGTAGCCAAAGCCAGTTTCACCTCTTGTTTTTGTGGATGATGTGGCTTCTTATAGTAAGTTTGATAGTTAATGTTGCAGTGTTAACACTCACTTCAAAAATTAAATCAATATAAACATAATTATCAAGGAAATTAGTATCAAAATTTGAGTAATGTTTTCTTTCATTGTTTATTAGTATTTCCAATTCTATCTTCTTTCTTTCAACAGACATATTTATCTCACATTCCTGAACATGTAAAAAAAAGTTCCCTAAGAAGTATGTCTGCCTAGTAAAATATATTCATAGGATCATAGAATCATAGAATGCTTTGGGCTGGAAGGGACCTTTAGAGGTCATCTAGCCCAAATCCCCTGCAATGAGCAGGGATATCTTCAACTAGACCAGGTTGCTCAGAGAGCCGTCAAACCTGGCCTTGAATGATTCCAGGGATGGGGCCTCCACTACTTCTCTGGGCAATCTGTTCCAGTGTTTCACCACCCCTATCGTAAAAAATTTCTTCCTTATATGCAGTCTAAATCTAACCTCTCTTAGTTTAAAGCCATTGCTCCTTGTCCTATCACAACAAGCCCTGCTGAAAATACTTTCCCCGTCTTTCCTATAGGCTCCCTTTCAGGCACTGAAAGGCTGCTATAAAGTCTCACCACAGCCTGCTCTTCTCCAGGCTGAACAGCCCCAACTCTCTCAGCCTAGTCTCATAGGAGAGGTCCTCCAGACCTTGGATCATCTTTGTGGCCCTCCTCTGGACCTGCTCCAACAGCTCCATGTCCTTCTTGTGATGGGGGCTCCAGAGCTGGACTCAGTACTCCAGGTGGGGTCTCACCAGAGTGGAGTAGAGGGGCAGAATCACCTCCCTTGACCTGCTGGCCATGCTTCTCTTGATGCAGTCCAGGGTACAGTGGGCCTTCTGGGCTGCGAGCCCACTTTGTTGGCTAGCTTTTCATCCACCAGTACACACAAGTCCTTTTCAGCAGGGCTGCTCTCAATTCCCTCATCCCCAGCCTGTATTGATACCGGGGGTTGCCCTGACCCAGATGCAGGACTTTTTGCATTTGGCCTTGTTGAACCTCATGAGATTCACACAGGCCTATTTCTCAAGCTTGTCCAGATCCCTCTGCATGGCATCCCGTCCTTCTGATGTGTCAACTGCACCACTCAGCTTGGTATCATCTGCAAACTTGCTGAGGGTGCACTTGATCCCGCTGTCTTAGACATTGATGAAAATGTTAAATAGCACTGGTCCCAGTACAGTCCCCTGAGGGACACCACTTGTCACTGGCATCCATTTGGACATCGAGCCATTGGCCACTACCATCTGGCTGTGATCTTCCAACCAATTCCTTATCCACCGAACAGTCCACCCATCAAATCCGTATCTCGCCAATTTATAGAGAAGGATGTTGTGAGGGACTGTGACAATGGCTTTAAAGAAGTCCAGATGGATCACATCCATTGCTCTTCCCTTGTCCACTGATCTAGTCATGCCATCATAGAAAGCCACTAGGTTGGTTAAGCAAGACTCGCCCTTGGTGAAGCCATGCTGGTTGTCTCGAATCACCTCCCTGTCCTCCATGTGCCTTAGCATAGCTTCTAGGAGGATCTGCTCCATGATCTTCCCAGGCACAGAGGGGAGGCTGATGGGTCGGTAGTTCCCAGAGTCTTCCTTTATACCCTTTTTAAACACGGGTGCAATGTTTCCCTTCTTCCAGTCACCAGGGACTTCTCCTGACTGCCATGACCTTTCACGTATCATGGAGAGTGGCTTGGCAACTACATCAGCCAGTTCCCTCAGGACTCTGGGATGCATCTCAGCAGGTCCCATAGGCTTCTGTATGTTCAGGTTCCTCAAGTGCTCCCAAACTTGGTCTTCCATTACAGTGGGAAAGGCTTTGCCCCTCTGGTCCCCATCTTGCCGTCCATCAACTGGGGAGGAGCGAGGAGGGAGGTTGCCAGTGAAGACTGAGGCAAAAAAAATTTGGAATGACCAAATGCTGAAAATGGCCAGTCTTATCTAAAATTCAGCATTAGCTTGTTTCTATAGCGAGCATAAATTTCTAAGATTCAGAAAAACATAGTTCTGACAAATTTTACCTAACAAGAATGTTTAGACTGGGAATTAAAAAAATAAATCAATTGCAGAAAATTGCTTTAATAGTGTCAAGAGTAATTTATAATTATTAATCTGAAGCAAGACACAAACTGAAATTTTACAAATTTATTTTCACGATTTCCCTTGAATTTTCCTGTTTTCCAAAGTGTTATGTTTGAAGTTTTTGAAAGGTTTTTTGGGGGGGTCTTTAAACAAGCAAAATGTAAACATTGATCACTGCTTTCTACATTTGTGGAGTCCCATGCATTTTGGGGAACTATCAGAAGACCTGTTCTACATATAGCTTCAAAATTTACTCCAGGTCTTCTACTTGTGAGGAACCAAGGCCTATGAATCAGAGATAATAAGTTTTTAACAGAACAGTGAAGTTAACTTAATAGAGTGAGGATGGAACCTGCAGGAGGAGGAGGAAAGATCTGCACCTCTTCTTTACATAGGACTCTTTACAAGCAAAAACTGATCTGATGCGGAATCTTCCAAAGTTATATGACTTTTCAGCCTTCTTTCTTTATAATCACCTTTTGATATAACTGTTTAATAAGTACACTGTCTCAGAATTGGTTCTTCCTTCTCTACTCACTTCTTAACATCACGTCTATTCGTGTGCTTTGTGTTCTACATGTAGGATCATTTAAACATGAAAACACCAACAAAGAAACAAACAAAAAGAACCCCATATTAATGTGTTTGACTTTGAATTGCAAAGAGTTTTTAACAAGGTTCATTTACATACACATATTAAAGTTCAAATTAAGTAAAAAAAACCCTTACATTTTGCTGATAGACATTTCAGCATTAAAACTAGCAGCTCTAAGCCTTGATTGCAGTGGGTTTATAAACAAGCAGCCCACCTCATATTTGGATGGAAATTTACATCAGAGTTGCACAGCAAGAAGCACAAAAGCCTGCATAATTATGGGCAAATTATTTCCTGCAGGTCACCTCATAACACTACTGTCAGAGAACCTTTCCATAATACACAATTCTGCTTTTATGTTATGATTATTAATACTGTTGTGGGTGGTTACATGAATTGCAGAAAGATTTTGCTTGTCACTCTTGGAAACTGTGACTAATATGACTAATTTTTACACTTAAAATAAACTGATTCATCTTTTGAAGAGTTCTTAATTTTTATTCTTAATTCTTAATTTGTTCAAAAATTCAATTAAACTTTGTTAAATATGGCTTTTCAAAAACTAGCCCTAGAATTTAATATATTTTAAGTATATATAGTACACTAGTCATTATTTAACATCAAAACTCTTTAAGCCTTGGAATATATTATCTTACAGCATTATAGCTCTCTCTGCGTCACTGAACTGTGACAATAGGGCAGAAGCAATTCCTATATTGGCATTTTACTAAGTTCATGCTTTGATTTTTTAATATTCCACCTAGTTTTAGTGATGAATGTATGTTTAGGTTTATCATGGGAAAACGTAGCGCAACAAAAATCACTGTCATGAATATCCCCTCATTTTTTTAAAGTTAGGAATAAAATGCAATTTATTCTTTAGCATCATCACACAAGTGTTTGCTGAGGAGTGGTCCTTCTAGCAGAGTAAACTGACTGGATACCTCTTCCCATTTCATTCCACCCCTATTTCAGTTTGCTACCCATGTTCAACTTGCTTTATACACAGCGATTAAGGACCTACACAAGTACCTGGTTTTAACCAGTAGGCAGCAGAGAACTTATAGTGGAGATTAATTACTAGAAAAAGCAAGGGGGGGGGGGGGGGGGGGGAAGAAAAAACAGTGATACAGTTTTATATATGGTCAGAAGTGAGTGAACAGAGATCTACTTCAAATTGAAGGGTGGTTGTCAGGAGGATGGGGCCAAGCTCTTTTCAGTGGTGCCCAGTGACAGGACAAGGGGTAATGGGCACAAACTGAGGCACAGGAAGTTCCGTCTGAACATGAGGAAGAACTTCTTCTCTCTGAGGGTGACGGAGCACTGGAACAGGCTGCCCAGGGAGGTTGTGGAGTCTCCTTCTCTGGAGATATTCAAGACCCGCCTGGACAAGGTCCTGTGCAGCCTGCTGTAGGTGACCCTGCTTCGGCGGGGGGGTTGGACTAGATGACCCACAGAGGTCCCTTCCAACCCCTACTATTCTGTGATTCTGTGATTCTGTGATTCTGTGAAGGGCTGTATAATGATATCACTATTAATCTGAGCACATGTAAACTACTTTCAGATTCCACAGGCAACAGAGAGCATAAGAGCCTCATTCATCCCCGAGATACGTAGTCCTCTTTACAGTTGAGATAGTGAAATGAAATACGAGTTCTGTGAAACAGGAGTTCCTCACTCAGAGATTACCAGGTTGAGTTATTTTTTTTTAATGCACAATCAGAGGATTTCCACACCCATTCTTCACAAAAAGTGGAAATCTTGTCATGTTGCAAAACCTTCAGTAGATATCCAGCTAGTGGAGAATTCTCATGGACAGCCATGAAGTGAGAAACAAAAGGCAGTAAGTGTGTATGACTGCACTTAGGTTTATAATCCCACATCTGGTTACTCTGAAATAGTAGTGAATGAAAGACAACAAAAACTTTTCTTAAAATATATGTAAGATCGTTAGTACATTAAAGCCTAAACACTGTACAAAAATAGAAAGCCAGCATTATGCATATTCTGTTTGTTAATTCACTCATCAAGCTTTTGGCCATGATTTAAAATTCCTAAAATGCAGTGCAGATAACACAGCTGGTAATGTTTAATTAAAATATTTCTTCTGCTTTGGTGAAACTAAATTCTCTATTGAATCATAATCAGAAATATCTCCTTTGCTGAGAAACAATCATCAAAGGAAGCATTCCCAAGCGTGCCTCCTCTTCCCCATAGCTAAGAAGCATCACAGACTATCTCACATTTATTGTCAGCAAATACCACCACAGAAACACAAGGCTTCAAAGCAGAACAATCAGGGAAGTTATTCGTTCCCTCATGATCTCCCTTCAGAAGGACATGCTCAAGTTATTGCAGAATATTCAATAAGTCCCCAAAATATCACTGGGACGAGAATGGAAGAATAGCCAAGTACTACACACCTTTAAAGAATCAGAAAACTTCCGTAACTTAGTTGAGGTAACTAACAGAACTGCAAAAATAGATTCTATGAAGTCACTCAGATCACCAAAAGTTTTCCAAGCTTACCATTTGCTAACTGCTTACATGTACACAGAGGATCTGTTGCACAAATAATTGAAGATGACTTTTTGTGGCAATCTGTTGACAACAGAAAATACCAGCTGCATGAACTGACAGTTACCTGCATATCAGAACACAACGACTATCCTGAACATGCTGCAGGACAGACTTTGACAATCCAATAATATTTGCACAACACTATTAACTAGTGCAGAGTTCAATCTCTTCCAAAAATGACCTGATCTGTACAAGCTGTCCTTCTTGCAGTGAAAAATTCAGCCATCTCCTGTCCAACTAATAACAAGAAAAAGACGTGCAGCTTTGCTTTTGTCAAACACCTACAAGCGTTTTGACATATTACCTTTCACAAGTACAAGCAACAGAGACCATCCTCTCCATGTTGTCGCTTCTTAAGATTCCTGCAAATTTCTGCTGCAAAATGATTTAGCAGCAATGCTCTCCACAGAAAGAGAGTAGATAGAAAGACAGATGATGCAGCAGAAGCCTACAGACCTTAAAAATAGATTTGGAGTCTTTGTAAGATCAAATTCAATGTTATATAAGCTCAAAATAACATTTGTGAGATAGGCTTCTCAAAATCTAATGAAAAATAAGCTGTGAGTTTCATTTTCTTGCTATCCCCGTCTTAAGTACCATAATTCCAGATCCTGCACAAATCTCATAGCAAGCTAACACCTATCTTTTAAAGGAGGCCTTGAATATGACTTATAAAATGACCTTGCAACTAATGCTGTTACTAGTCTGTAAACAGAAAGCAGCCTACAACCCATCTTGACTTGAAAAAGCATCATGATTTAGAAACTATTTAAGAAGCTACAGAAAATTGTCAGAGAAGAGAAACAGATGCAAGAGAGTAGGTGGCAATCACTTCCATTGTACATTGTAACCTTCGGCCAATACTACTCAAGCTGCTTAAAATGCAAGCAGTTATTTTCAAAGAGCAGAACAAGTCCTTGATAAAGATTCATTTTTGTTCCTATCAGGCTTTTCCAGATCAATGCTCTACAGAAACTGAAAGTTCCTCGTCTCTATTCTTCACCAGTTACGTGTTGTCATTTGCTGAATGAAATCAATTTCTCACTAGCAAGTTTCACAGGTGAAACCCTGATAACCATGGGATGAAGCTGTTTGAAGTACAATCAACATAAGCAAAAATCTTTATCATAGATACAATTGTTTCAGAAAAACTACATATGCCCTGACATAAACTATGTTAGCAAAATTACATTACCAACCATGCTTACACCGCTATGCTTTATCATTGTAGCACATTACTGTGACTTAATAAAAAAAGTATGCAGTCTTAGTCTGTCATGTAACAGCAACCTTGAAAGACCATGCAGTTTACAGTTTCTGTACACAGTGGATATATGAGAGAGTTCTCGGTATATCACAGCCTTTGTAGAAGAGCACATGGCAACAAGAATCCGGCTCACCTGATGATGCATTAGCACAAGAACAAAAGACAAATCTCAGAACTAGATCCTGAGAGGAGACAGAAGATGACAACTGGAGATGGAGGAACATGCAAAAAGGAGGGATGGAGAGCCTTAAATCTGCAACTAGATTGCAGGTTTGCTGTCGGGTAAGGAGGATAATTCAACATGTAATCTCTGCAGAAATGAAATGAAGATGGGAATAAAGCAAGAGGAAGGAGGATAGTCAAGAGTCTGATGTGGTGAAACACAGAAAAATTGCTTTGAGTTAGGCTGAATAGATGAGAGAATTAGGATTGATTACAGAGGGGAAAACAATAGGAGTTCAAACAGATTGACCACACAACCATTTTGTAGACACACTGTAAACAACTCCATTCTTACCAGCCCTAATAACTTAGGGTGTTCTCAAGGATGATGTCTGTACAAAGTGTAGCTCTGTAACAGAATAGCACATCTGTTTTCTTGTAGCTCCTTGTGGTGGTCTATAATGTATTTATGTCGGAAATACTGGAATTATACCTAATATCTGGTCATGTAAATACTGCATTGCTTGCCTTCAAGTTAGAATATTAGTCCTACACATATGTTCAGAAGTTGTGTCATTTCCCTTTTCTTTTTTTAAGAGATATTACACTGTCCTCTTTCTTCCCTGAAACACTTGGAAAGCCTTTCTGTAAAACGTACAGAAGATTATAAGGAGCTGATTTTTCGCAGTGCTTATCAAAATGTGATTCGTATTTGCTTAGGCTTCTAGAGTTACAACTACCTAGATTTTCTACATTACAGTTTGAGAACTACGAATCTTAAATCTTCAAAGTATACAGGAGTATACCAGTCATCCTGGCTAATTCTAGGAATATTTCCAGATTCTCGTGTTAATAGTATGGATTTGCACACAGGCCTTTCTTTTACTTGTAGCCAAAATATAAAACATCAAAATGCCTTTTTAACTACGGTGCATCTCATTCCAATAATCAGCTTTAGATGTCTCTGAAAGCTGGTGAATGGAAGAGAGGACATTAGTTACCTTTGAGACATATGGGGAAAAAAAATAATTTAGAATTCACTATTTATTGCTTAAATAGGACATTTCAGTACAGGTATTAATCAAATACTATTCATAAAGTAAAAAATAATCCTTGATTGTCCTACCAGAGGAATACAAACTGCTCTAATTTCTAGGCTGCAGATGTGTGTGTGCTGAACATGAGAATACAGGTCTAATGATAAGCTCTTGAAACTTAACAAAGAAACAACAACAGCTGTGGTGTCTTAAACTTGCTCAAGATTGCACATCATCACAAAAATTGCTGAGAACAAGTGAAGAATATCACCTTCCCTGAGAGTGGAGGACTCAGACTCTACTTGTTTTGAATCATCTTTATCAGGGGAAAAAAAAAAAAAAATTAATTAGCTGGTTTTTTTCAATTTAGGTAAGAGATAAAAAAACCCAAACTGAGAAATGGGAGCAGCTGCAGAAGGAAACCATAAGACAAGGAAAGGCAAATTTTTTTTTCTGTATTAAGTTCTGCACTTTATCTAGCCTGTGAGACTGCCACTATGGTTCCCCACTTCTGCCCAGGACTAACTGATTCAGAGAATACTGAAAACTATTTCTCACACATTATTAAAAGATGGATACCCCTTCTGGCGCAGAAGGCAGTGATGAGAACACTACATGTTTTCTCCTCTCCTGCATAGAAATTTCCATTTTTTTTGCTTCACTCATTGTTTGTGGAACTGATCATCTTTCACAATTGGTGGCAATGCTTCACATAATAACCTTGTGTTTTTAAGTAATATGCTTTTTTTTCCCAAGTCCTCTGAGATACACATTTTTGACAAAGTTGAGCATTCATTTTTTTGAAGCCCACTATAATAAAACTTTATATTCCTTGACATTCTTATAGTTTTATAATCACCTGGCTAGACTCATTTCATAGCGGTTGCTATTAGGTCACACAAAGATAAAAAAATGAATGAACAAATTGTGAAATTGGGAATGAGGTCCCTAGAAGGTCTGATCTTTCTCTGCGTCTGTTTTAGGGGAAGTCATCACAATCCTGTTTCTGAAAACACTAGCCGTTCCAGTTATTCCCATCTGAAATGAATGGCTTTTCTTGACCTCAGTATCTGACAATGAACAAGCATCATATCAAGAAAATTAAACTGCTTTCTGAGATGAGATAAAATTGCCTCAGTAATGCAACAGAGAGATGTAAACTTGCTCAAAAGAATTTTATTAGACATGCTGGTTTCACAAATATAAACATTGGCTGAATTTACTGATTAATTTAATTAACTGGGAGGATATCAAGCTTCAGTTTCAAATTCAGGTGGAATAGGGAAAGTAGCTAGCACAATCACGAAACTTAAACGCTTCTGCTGATCAGAAAATGCAGCATCTTCTCTTTGAATCATCCATTTGGTGAACTGTTAAAAGAGAGCATCAGCGCATGTTAGCTCTCTCAAACTGAGATTCAAGACAGCATTTCCAAACAGCTCTTAAAGAAACATCTTAGAATTTGCTGGAAGATCATTCCCACCTTGCTTACTTTGCTGGTATATTATTCCGTTTTGTTTCACCCAGTTTCTGTATTTTCAGAGCACAAAAGCCTTTATGGAGGAGGCTAGCCTTTGTAAGATTGAGGCCCAGAAAACTCTGTGCACAACCTGACAAATAACAACAGCTGCTCAGCACCTGCTCTATCTGAATTCAAACATCTGATACAGCCCTCATGCTTTATTTATTCACACAGTTTCTCATCACCTGGCTGAACAAAAGGATTCTGGTAATATGAACAATTTAATGTTTAAGGACAAAGAAGTTGCAGCATTGCATTAATGATTCGAGAATAAAAAATAGCCTTAACAAAAATTGATTGTCAGATATTCACTCTCCAGAGAAGTACCACAACTTCTTTTTCTTGACTCTGCTGTTACTATTGAATATTGAAAGAGATTCTCTTATTTTTCCAACTGCAGAAATATAAAGCTAAGTAGTCATGTGTGACTCTTTCTTTACCGCTAAGCAACTAAATCAGCAAAATCAATACTAGGATTCCAACAGCTTATGTGCATACTTTCCCTGAAAGGGAATAACATTAACTAGCATAACCAGTTTTCTGCATACCTGAACAGTCACAGAAAGAAGGCACAAAAAATAGAGGAAACTTCTGTTCCACCTCCCATCCATCTATTTTTCACTGTCTTGGCAAACACTCTGTTGTATGTCAGTACAATGTTACATTCTTCTTAGGTCCAGCAGAGAAACTAATTCCTGAGAAATTAATGCCTAGGAAATGTAAAGAGGAGACATACAGGGAATAACAAGGAAAGAAGTAAGGAAACAATGAATAATTTTGGAAAAGAAGAGAAAATCAGTGGAAAGTAGAGATGGTAGTCAGAAGCAAAATCAGAAATCCTGTCACGCCAGTAGCTGAGGAGTCTTGCAGCAGCAGAACCACATTGAGCTATTCTCAGCTTGGCTATTCTAGGTCAGGGGATTGAGCCAAGCACAAGTTTGCCAGGAGTCTTATAAGATAACATGATTTCAGCTGTGTATTATTGTCTATGTCTTAATAAGTCTGTGTGTTAATGGAGCTAAAAAGCAAGCACATGAAACATCCTCAGTTTTCCTTCTTCTCTAGGCAAACTAGAATTTGTATTTAGCTCTGAGCAGAGGACAATACTTTGCAAGGCTATGCGGAAATTTTCGCAAAGACCCCAATGAACCTGCCACAATAATTTTCTCAAAATCCCTAAATCAAAGTCTGAATCTAGATTTATAGAAGGTAGGTAATATAGAATACAATTATACTCCAACTGTGACAATGAGAAAAATGTTGCCCATTACACTAAATCTTTAATCTCTCCATCACTGAAAGTATTTTTCTCCATAATTACACATTTTCTACACAATTACAGATTTTTAAGGGAAAGAACGTTCAGATTCAGCAAGAAGTCAGATATTTTTCTGCTTCACCACATGTATCTAGTACTTGCTCTTACATGTTACCGCTTACATTTTTTGTAGCTTGGATATTGTAACTTGCTTACTATACCATTCACTGTTGCGCAAATCTACATTCTCAAGTAATCTTTACATGAACAAATTCATAATTTACGAATAAATTATTTTAAATGAGTAAAGACATCTCTATAATGCAAAGGATGTCTATGGGCACTTGTAGGAAGATGCTGCTTTTCTGCTCAAATGTGAAGTGTTCAAGAGCAGACACACAAGCGTTTTTAATCTAAATTGGTTATGACTTCAAATGCATATTTCTGCAAACCATAAAAAATAATTTCTTTTTAAGAATTGTTTTCAGCTGCTCTTTAGTACCAGAAAACGGTTTTATCCTCTTTCTTTGCCTCAGATTCATCTTCCGGATCAGGAAGGTCTGGCAACGGGCACTGAAAGATGGCTGCCATTCTTCTGTACCGATATGGAAAGTGGAGAACAGTCTCATTTTCTGTATTACTTTAGGCACTTTCTGCAAGTACACCCTTCTAAGAGCAACATTCTGGTACACAAGAAGTTCAGCAGCTTTCAATGATGTGTCAACTGCCACTGCTTTGTGAGCTTTTGCTACGTGTTTGATCCCATAAAGTTCTTTATCAGGGCTATATGGGAGCATCTGGTGGAAGCTTTCCCATTTTATCATCTCAGCAACTGCCTTGATACCAGTACAATGACCAGATACAACTGCATCACAAAGAGCTTCCTTTAGAGAGCATTTGTGTTTGGAAGATGAATGGACTTGCAGGAGCTTAAGCTGACTATCCAGCAACATTTTCTTCTCCACCCTCTGAGCCTGCTGTAACAGGAGCTGCACAACTTGTCCTTCAGAGACCCACAGCTGGCAGCGAGCGAGCACAGGCGGCTGCCCCCAGGGCCAGCATGCTGCCCGAGCCCCGGCTCCCCAAGGCTTTGCCACCCTCCCACTTCCAGGCAATGCCCATTTCAACCTTTGCTCTGCAGTCATGTAGCCCTGTGCCATGATGCTGCCACGGCTGTGAGCTTTGTGCTGGGTGTGCAAGGCTGGTGAGGGGAGACTTGCCAGGACCTCTCTGCCCTACCTGCTCTTGACTTGCCTACAGCTTCCTTATACCTTGTTTATCTGTGACAGCCATTTCTCTGTTGGACGAGGTCCTTAGCACATGCATTTCAATTTTTTTAAAAAACCTTTGTATGGTACCACCATGGTTTTGTGACTAACAGGACAGAGAAATACAGGCCAGGAGCAGTAGTAGAGTCCCTGTAAAGTAGAGCCAAAGTGTGCAGAGACACAGTGTGGAGGGGAGAGGAGTATGGACATGGGACCTTAAGAGATGAGGTATGGGCTTGTGCCAACAGCTATAAGCCATTTACTAAAGATCGAGGGGGGGTTGTTCGGGGTCTTTCAGGTTTTTGTTTTTCTTTTTTTTTAAAGAAGACACAGAAGTGGACAACGACCATTCTCAGGGTTACAAAGTACAAAAACATAGTATCTAACATACATAAAAGGCATTACATATATAGTAAATTCTGATATACCTTGGGACTACAGAGCAATGAAGGTATAGAGAGGTGTAAAAGCATATTAGGAAACATAAAAGTGACCCCAAGTAGAAAACAGAGGGATAAACAAGACAACAGCAACCACTACGCCCATCATATTCCTGACAACAAAGCACTACAGAGGCTGCTGACCTTCAGCCCTTTCCAGCAGTCTGCAGCTACTAACCATTGAAGTTACCAATAACCAGCTACTGAAACACGCTATCTTTTCATAATTACTGATAGGTTTTATTTCTATTTATGTGGTTATCACCTTTCCCTTTTCAATGTAATCAATACAGTCATCCTATTAAAAATATCATCTCCCAGTTAATTCTATCCTACCTACTCAGGACAAGTCAGGGGCTTGGCATTCAATTGAGGATGTGTTTAAGTATCTTGCCCAGGTGGGGGTGAAATCACCAAATTAACACATACCAAGAGTTTAAGCACCTAGAGGGTGGTTTTCTTTGTACAACATTATCTTCCTTCCATTTTGTGTAAATTTGTGTGTATTTGTGCTGATGACACCAAATTGGGAGGTGTGGTAGATACACCAGAAGGCTGTGCTGCCATTCAGCATGACCTGGACAGGCTGGAAATTTGGGCAGAGAGGAACCTGATGAGGTTCAACAAAGGCAAATGCAGGGTCCTCTACCTGGGGAGGAACAACTCCATGCATCACTACAGGCTTTGGGGCGGACCTGCTGGAGAGCAGCTCTGTGGAGAGGGACCTGGGTGTCCTGGTGGACGACAGGTTAACCATGAGCCAGCAGTGTGCTCTGGCTGCCAAGAAGGCCAATGGCATTCTGGAGTGCATTAGGAGGAGTGTGGCCAGCAGGACGAGGGAGGTTCCCCTTCCCCTCTACATTGCCCTAGGGAGGCCCCATCTGGAGTACTCTATCCAGTTCTGGGCTCCCTACTTCAAGAAAGATGAAGAGCTACTGGAGAGAGTCCAGCGGAGGGCTACAAGGACGGTGAGGGGACTGGAACGTCTCTCCTATGAGGAGAGGCTGAAGGAGCTGGGCTTGTTCAGCCTGAAGAAGAGAAGGCTGTGAGGGGACCTAATATATACTTACAAATATCTGAAGGGTGGGTGGCAGGAGGATGGGGCCAGACTCTTTTCAGCAGTGCCCAGCGACAGGACAAGGGGCAATGGGCACAAACTGAAGCATAGGAATTTTCGTCTGAACATGAGGAAGAATTTCTTCCCTCTGAGGGTGACGGAGCACTGGAACAGGCTGCCCAGGGAGGTTGTGGAGTCTCCTTCTCTGGAGATATTCAAGACCCGCCTGGACAAGGTCCTCTACAGCCTACTGTAGGTGACCCTGCTTCAGCAGGGTGGTTGGACTAGATGACCCACAGAGGTCCCTTCCAACCCCTACCATTCTGTGATTCTGTGATTATGTATTGCTATATCAAAGCTTGTCTACAGGAGGCTGCTGTAAACTTCAGTAAAAGAAACGACATACCAAGCATTCACACATAAATGACTCCAGGTTTTCATCGTTTCTCTTTCAAGTCTGGCCACTGCTTGGATTTTTTGTTTGTTTGTTTTTCTGTTTTTCTTCTTGATTATTCCAGGCCATGAGTTCTACATATCACCAGGCCTTTATTTCAGTAGTGTCCTGATCAGCTGGGTCTGTGCACAGACACCCGTACAAGGTCTAACATTTCAGGATTCCTTCTCTAACTAAGATATTCTTCATATTTATATTCAATGGAATATTAATATTCTTCATATTCATATTCTTCATATTAAATTATGTTCTTCATTTCTTTAGGAAATGAATCTATTTTCCATTAAGGTTTTCAAAAAGTTGTATCTTGGTTACTTCTATACAAATATCTCTATCATGAACATAGAAAAATTAAAATGATCATTTTAGCGCATACAGATACTTACAGTAAAACATATGGCTCCTCGGCACTATTCAGTTCAGTAGCTCAAGTAAAACCTGTGATGACAAGATTGTAACTTGTCATCACTATCAAGAACTCAGGGACCACTGTCAATCTAAAGGGAAGTCATGGACTCCATAATTGCTGGAGATATAAATTTTATCCTATCTATGTAAGTACCCCTTCTCTCCCACAGAATGTTGTGTGCTGTTCTAAAATATCTCTGTGTTCTAGTTTGTCTCACTATATTTAAAAAACAAACAAACAAACAAACAAACAAAACTGAACAAAATCACAGAAATCTTTTTTTTATAGTAACAGTAATTCAGCTTTGATATAGGTTTGAGTAGAATTCAGCTGAGAACGAAATAGACCAATTAATCACAGAATTTTCCTATTTCCAATCTCTAAAATTCTGCTTCTTTCTTTCTAATTTGCCCCATTCATCCGAAACAGTACTCCCTAGGAGTTTTTCTGGTCTCACAAATATCATAATCTATGGCTCCTTTGCTTCATCACCCAGCAACATGTTTAACTGATCCTGGGCCAGAAGACATTTCTGAAATTATGAATCACCTTCTCCTTTTGTAATTTCCTTCCATGTCTCATATTAACTCTTCCTTTTCCCTTAAAATAATTTATCTTTGCTATTTATAACCCTCTATGATTTTAAATTGCTACTACATGTCCTTCTACCTGTCATCTTTTAGACAAATTTGGTAAAATTTAAGATTTAACTCTTAATCACCTCAAATTATGAATATTTTTTCTTTTCTTTTTTAATTTTCTAGTTTGTCAATATCCTTACTTCGCAAAGCATTGGATGTGCTCTCAAAGAATCAGTGACACTCCTTTAGGAGTTGTCTTGATGATTTTACAATGGTAGCTTCCAGAAAGGAACATGTGCTTATATGACAAATACTTTACTTCTGTAAGGTATCAGTCACAAATGTGAAACTTTGAAGAAATTATTAATCAAACTAGCGTCTTTAGAAAGAAAATACTCAGGCATTTTTAATAATTGATAAATCAATTATCTATCTGTGTTTCTTCAAGAGAAGCAAGTTACATACACAGCTTTTTCCTTTCTTGTTTGTTTCTGAAATTGCTTGAATGTTAACAGTGATAGAAATCAAAACCACCTAAGTTTTCTCAGAGAGATGTTAAGCTTTTAGAACAATTTCACTTCTCATGGCAAGGGGGTTGGAACCAGATGATCTTTAAGGTCCCTTCCAACCCTTACCATTTTATGATTCTATGATTCTAAATACATACAAAAATTAAAAAAAAACCTAGGATAAAACAAAGGAACACCTTTCTTTTTTATGGTCAGATAATGACTCCAGGTTGAAATTCATAAATAGACCGTGTGTCTATGGTCACAAGGAAGAAACAAAAGAACATTACTGTATATTTTATACCAACTTCCCACCTTACTATGTTCCATAAATTTCATGGTTTTTTTTATTTCATGCAAGCCTAGATAATCTTTAAGTAGTGTGTTTCTCTTTAGATTTTCATATCAGTGTGTCTATCCTGAACAAAACTTGCTGTTACACACACTTCAGACACTTTTGAAAATGCAGATTCTAAATAATTGCTCAAGTGCATTGTTTTAATCCTCAATGTTTTCTTGCCATTTGATTCCCCAAACCCAAAATCTTAGTTTCACGGGCACTTGACTTTTCTAAGTATGTTTTCTCCCACAGGTAGGCAAGGGCCATCAGCCATTCAGTTTATCTCCTGTTACACACACCAGCTGTTATTGAAGGTTTAACCTCTTCAAAGGCATAGTTAGTCTCCCATTCTTAGACAGTTAATTTGGCATAACATCTGTTCTTTTGTGGATGAAAAATTGTCTTTCTCTCATTTCTTTGCCATCAACCAAGCTTTTATTTGTGGTATTGTACCAGGTTCCCATCTCCTTTCTTTTCTTCACATTCTCACATTTTGAATTCAGCTCTTTCGGTCAGCTTTATTACTACTTTTTCCTTTTTTTTTTTTTTTTTTCTCCTCTTGTACATTGCCTTTGCATACAGATCTGAAAGAAAATCGTCTGCTTCAGCAGATTAGATATGCTTCCTTTGACTTTCAGAATTCCTTTGGATGCTTACAGGAATCTCTTCTGTTAGCAGGACTTGGAGTCACACTATAGAAGCATAGCATGAGACTGTAACAGACTAGGGCAGTACAGAATCTTATCTTATGCTTAAGTTACACTTTTTATTTTATCTATGTTCTAGATGATACTACACATAGCACCACTTTTCTTCTGTCCTTACGGTTTTTCAGTCATACTGATACCGATTATAAAAATCCCAGCAACTTCTATAAGTGCACGTTATAATTTTTGTTAATCTACTTGAGCTAAAACAGGTTAGGCAATAGTTATGTGACTACTAGTGGATGACTGTTGGAATAAGCTAAGATCCATTCAGGTTATTACAAGCTTAGACAAGTCATAAGACCACTGACACTAAATCTGTTGCCTTTACTAGTAATGGCAAAAGCTTATTTACCAGTCCATAGATTCCTCATACAGGCACTGACCCAGAACTAGAAATATGTTAGTGTTGTCTATAGATTTTAACAGACATGCTTCTTAACCTTAACTTCTTCTGAAAATTGAACTATACAAACACAACAAAAATATTCGTGAGTATCTATATGAAGTTCTGGGATAAAAATATATGGATTACATTTTAATACCTTTGCATTTTGCAAACATTAGACTTGGCTGTTTTTTTGTCATTTCAGTATTAAGCAATAATAATTTACCAGAATGACCTGTAGGTCTAAAATTAGATGAAGTGCTGAGATAAATTTCTTTGATTCAAGCTCTGTTGTAGATTCTTCTCAGAAAGGATAATATCATGATCTGTTGAATGTCTATGGTCCTACTGAGCAGAGTGGTAGATGGATTTAAGAAGGAACTTGTGTGGAGTTCCCTGGAAAAGGCAGAAGAGGTGAATCCCTAATGGCAATATGCTGGGGAAAACTAATTGTTCCACAGGATCTATGGTATTCAGTTCTGTTTTACAATGTGCAAGTCATAAAAATGACTACTGCAGCTGGTAAACCAACTAGCTAAGACAAACTTTATTTTAAGATGTGTTCATCGGTACCACGAAGATTCAGTTTTGCACATCACCTTCTTCTGCTAAAATTAACACCACTCTGCTGTTTATTGACAAAAAGCAATTTATAAGCTAACAGCAGCTGAGCAATCTTCACCATTACACATTAACCAAGATTTTCAGAGGTCTAAAATTAGATCACTAGAACTATGTAGTATTTAAGTGATCTGATTTATAAAAACCTTGAACAGCTATCAGTTATCAGTAGAGCTCACAGATCTTCAGCCTGTTCAGCTGTAACTTAGTTTAATTACATTAACCACAGCAAATACAAATTTTTTGTTTTTCTGTGTTATATATTGGAAATATATCCTACCTCCAACAGTGCTAGTGGCCGCAATTCTAATGATATTCTTCATCTCTGTAATACTTTAAGGGGTTGGTTTGTTGTTTTGGGTTTGGTTTGTTTAGTTTCTAGCATGGCTGCTGCGATCTTGGTTTCTTGCTTGCACGTTGGTAGCAAATACTATCTTGCCCTTCATTTGCATGGATCTATCAGCTGTAATAAATCAGCTCAGCCATTTTAGAATATAAGCATACTAGATAAATTATGGAAAAGTTTTTTGTCGTCTTTTGCCAAGTGTTTGTCAATAGGATTGATACTAAGAAAAGTAACATTGCTGCAGGGAGTTCTCAATGCTAAAACACTGTATTTCTTGTTCATTAAGGTACCAAGTTCTTTTTCCCTTTTCCTTCATAATAATTATATCTATACACCACAGAAACCGTTTCTGGAGTGTATTTGCTCTCCCTGATTGGATTCAAATGAAAAGCTGCCTTTCTCTGTGGGCTGACTTCTTCTCCTGTCTAATCAGCAGCATGGCCTGAATCCTAATTACAGGTTAGGGACTTAATGAATGAACTTCAAGAATATTAATTTAATGCTTGAAACACCAGCAAATAGAGTGAATGTTTTATTTGGGGGCTTGCTTAATGAAGTACCCTTTTAGTGGTATTAGAATGTAAGGTTTAAAATAAGCACATGGTGAAAAACAACATTTAATCTTCAACAAGTGTAAATTAGTAGAGACTTTAAAGAAGTAGGGAGGTGAATAAATAGGGTGGGAAGGAAAGTAGCTGTAATAAAACCATGATTATAAAATTATCTCAGTCACACATTTTCAATTATTTTTACCTACAACAGTAAAATCTAAGCCACAAGAATGTATATCACTGATAATTTTTCAGGCAAAATTCATTATTCAAGCGTATTTGAGTTCATGTTTATTGAACAGTCAGCTTACGCCTAAAATCTTGGTGTCCAGTGAAGGATTTGAGTTTTCTTCTACAGTATTGTATTACCTGAACAGCTGATGAGAACAAGCTGGCGCTTTTGAACAACACCAGAAGGAGATTCTGTGTGTTCATCTAGTTTGAGTTTGAAACTTAGGTGAATATCTCCCTCTAGGGGCATTCAAAAGCATTCATCGGGTTAAGGGCATTCATTGGCCATATTGGTAACTGACATACGAAGGAGCAGAGGTTTTCTCAGCACCTAAGAGAAAAAGTTCAATCCCCAGACAGCTTCTTCCCCAACATGAGATTTCCTATGCTGTCATTCAACACCAAGTCTGTAAACACAGGTCTTTTATTCAAAACACAATTCACTGGCCTCCTCACTGAAGTCTTTTTGTTTCTTTACTAGGATTCCAAAGAAAAAAACTTTACTAGTAAATTAACTTCGAAATATTTTTATACCGCTTCCTTCTCTTTCTGTCCTTTCTTTTAAATATTGGTATAGGAGCTTTGTTCACTTTTTGTTTGTTTCAATAGTTTGGGGCTTTTTTTAAGAGCAGGGAGAGAAACCTTTTTTGTTGTAGTGGCTGATGAAAAAGGAATAATGAGAGGAAACCTGGTGTATTGGGACTTCATTACCACCAGTTTTAGAACTTGAGCAGACATAAGCAGTATTAACTGCTAGAGCTTAGACAAAAGTTTTACAAATGGTTTTCATGAAACATCCTCAGCACTTGGATCTGTTTTTCTCTTGGAGAACTTCCCGGTCACTATACAAAAACCTCTCTTTTCTCTTTGGTTTTTTTTTTCCTGAGGAAAAATTAGCATAATGTGGGACATAGTAGAGACACTAATTCATTGTTCATTTGTACCTAATCCAGGCACAAGGACCAAGGAAGGTCTAAGCAGAGTGATTTAAAAAATTAAACTAAATGAATGTTTATCATGGGTATAGTTAGAAAAGGAATATTTTATGGCTCCAGAACTGTCCTGATTTCAGCTGGGATAGAGTTAATTTTCCTCCCAGTAGCTGCTGTGTTTTGATTTTAGTATGAGAACAATGTTGATAACGCTGATGTTTTTAGTTATTGCTAAGAAATCAAGGACTTTTCCAGTTTGTTATATTCAGCTAATAAGCAGGTGTGAGGGAGCTGGGAGGGAGCATAGCCGGACAGCTAGCCCAAGCTGCCCAATAGAAATCTTCCATACTATAGATGTCCTGCTCAGTTTATAAACAGGAGTTGGCCACAGGGCAGGAATCTCCTTTCCATAAATTTGAATACTCTCTTGTTCAAGAGTTCAAATTTTTCCAGGATTTTGGAGTTTTTCGGGGGTTCTGTGAAATCTGCGAGTTCTGGGTTTTACAAACACTGCTCAGGGCCTGGCTAAGCAATTGGTCATCTGGCGGTGATAAAAAATTATACTGTGTATAGCTTGTTTTGCATATTCATCTGTAGTAGTAGTAATGGTGGTAGTATTTCTTCTTTTTCTTATTAAACTGTCTTTATCTCAAGCCACAATTTCTACCTGTTGTCCATATCTCCTCCCCATCCCACTGAGGGGGAAGAGGATGGGTGAGTGAGTGGCTGTCTGGTGCTGAGTTACTGGCTGCTGGGTTAAACCACAACAAGAACTCATAATATTCATTGGCTAATGGGAGTTAACGTAGACTCAGATTTTGGTTCTTCTTTACAGAGAATTTTCAGTCCCATGCGTTCCATTTAACTAATGCTGATCCTTCCTTGCTATTGAAGAATAGGAAGGATTTTTCTTTAATCGCTTTACTTTTAAATTTCATTCTATGGACAGAAGGAATAATAGAGTAAAACTCACAAAACTATCATTCATTGTTTAAAAAATGTAAAAATGTAAACATTCCTACAGCTGTGTCCTTGCAGTCCCACTGTGGATTTTTTACTCTTGACTGGATTTCCTTCCAAGTTTTCCATAAACTTCTGTCTTCTCCCTAGTACAATTTTTCCTTCCCTCTGATGTCATTTATACCCTCAAAGTCTATTAATATCACACAGAAGAGGTCTGTGAGTTGCCTCTGACCTTCTAACCAAATCGGGTAACTATTTCTAGATAAACTGAATGCTGTCCTTCAACCTGAGTCCATAGATTTATAGGAATTATTGCAGATGGACACAATTATGACACAATTTAATTGTATCCATCTGCATTTAACCTGTCCCACTGTCTTGAACAATCATGTATATTCACTTCTTTCCAGTGATGCTGAATTTTTTCTGCTTGTTTAAATTTTTTTTCACATCCTGCTTCTCTCAGAAGAGCTCTTTGTTTCTGTATACTGACTAGAAAATATCCATGTCCTAAAGTCAATGGACCCTCCAAAATTGTTTCTTATTACACAAAATTGAAAAAAAAAATTTATTACAATTGATTGAAATTAGAACACTATATATAGTTATCTAAGTTACAGGAGTGAAAATATAGGTTGAGTTAACAAATAGCCAATATGGTCCTTTTGAAAAGTGTTATGATTTCGAGTATTCACAGATTCTTATAGAAAACAGCTGTTGAAAAGACTAACCATAAAACTATCAGTGTTTACAAGATTTTTATTATACAAACCTAATGGCTCCCATGGTTTTTTACACACTGCAAAATAGTCTTTCCTATTCCTTATGAACACAAAGCACATCTCCGTAAAGGGACTTATCTTCCTAAACGCTATCAATGCAATCAAAACTAGTGATGCATTTTATTACATTATTGCTTCTTGAAGAAACATATTTTTATTGTAATATTTCATAAAGATGTCCTACTGGCAATGTAAAAAGTAACTATCTAATAAAATTTAGTATTGTGTTCTTGCAAACCCAATTAAAAAATGTGTAGTAGGCTAGTGAATATGGTTTCTGTTTTTAAACTTAGCACTAAAAGCTAGTATCTTAGGGCTCAGCTACTGAAAACCACTTCTACCACGCTGTTTTTACATTCTGCATCTTTTGCTTTCTTACCAGAAAAAAATGTGCAGGATGTTCTTGCTGAAAAGTGCAAAAGAGTTTGGAAGTTTTATATGACCTAAAATAAGCTTGGTATGTCTGTTATACTGCCTATAAACAATACATATATATTTATAAACACTATATTAATGCAAAAATATATTAATGCCTATTTAAAAGCATTAGAAAATTTGGTGATGAAAATTACAATGAAAACACAAAACAGTCTAAAACAAAAGTTTATTTTTAAGAATAAAAAACAATGGGAATATCCACAAAGGTTTCTTTTAGCCTGCTAATCTTTATCTCCCTATGTAGTGTCTAATCTCAATAGAAATAAAAGATTACTCTAGAGGACATTTAAGAACAGGAAACCAATTCAGAGACACTGAAGTTATGCATGTATTAACAAATAGCAACGCTATTTGCTCTTACATATACAAGTAGATTCGTGGAGCAAAACAGTTAGTGCTGAGGACCTGATGTTCACAGTGTGTGCAGTTGTAAGTAGTATCTCTGGTCTTGTAGGTTGAATACCTGTTAGTGGTTGGAGGGCATTAATCACAATTCTGTAGTTCATCTTTCAGTTTAGTTTAATCTGAAACACATCCAGTCTGCATACTCTGAGAGTGCTCCACAAAGTGTTATAAGGGGGAACAGTCAGGATATTCACTTCAAAGGAAAGCTCTTCATTCTTGCTAAAACATTGATGTAGATGCACTTTGAATTTCTCAAAAGTGCACTTTTGATTAGCTAGCTAAGGGAATACCGTAATAACATCACATGTAGGATGAATAACTGACCTATACCAAATACAGTGGTTTCAGTTATGTGCTTTTTTTTTTTTTTTAAGAGAGAGATTTTATTATAACTTGAAAGAACTTTTATCAAGGGAAGAGCATTTATCCAGCATAATAGTCTGGAATCTGCTCTTAAACACAAACCTGTTCCAATTGGTTCTGGGTGCCAGCTTTCCCAGCTGTCTTCCTTAGAATAATTGGGCAATTAGCCTTTGCCTCTCAGACTAATTACCAGCTCAGCCTACCTGGCTGTTTCTCAAACTCAAACAGCCACAGGCAGAGAAAAGTGGAGACTATAGGCTTCCATGAGCATCAAATATATACACACTGTTTACAGGGCTGTCCTCTCCCAACCCATTTGTAGTGAAGGTACAGGTTAAAGCACTTGACCAGAGGGGTGTACTGGGTAGTTAACAAAGATTACCCGATTAGATGTAACTTTCTGCCATGTGCAAATACTAGTAGCTCCTTATCCTGCTCCTAGTCTGGGCAGGAACAGCTCATATGTAGAGAGGTCTGGTGGCAATGCATGTGAGTGTGTGTTTGGGGGTAGTGAAATAATTTTAGAGTATTAGAATAAGAGTATGACAAGAGGGAGAAAGTATTGTGGGGGGGGAAGCATAGGAGGTCACATTCCTTTACATATACATGTGCACTCTCACTGTGGAGCTGAAAAAAATGCTATTGTGCGGGGGAGCAGAGGGGAGAAGGCAAGATCTTTCTCCTTGTCTCCCCGCACTCGCCCACCAAAGACAGTGTTTGGAAATAAGCTGGAGCAAACAACAAAATAAATTCTGTCAGAAGAGCAGTTGCAACCTAAAGATTTCTGACTTTTCTTTTCCCCTTTTGATTCTTCAGTCCCAGCAATAACTTGGCAGAAAAAAAGTTAACTGCATACAAGTATTTTACTTAGTATCACTTTTAAAATTCAGTGTATGTAGCTCACCAGTATAGATAGTCTTTTGGAATATCACAGTAAAACTTAGTTAATATTAGATATGTGCGTGGGCATGTTGTCTACTGCAGGTACATAGAAATAATATCTAGGTTGGCAAAACTTTGCTGTTCCTTTAGAAAAAATGGAGCTTCTTTGTGCTAGCATTTTTCTTCCCAGGTTGATTACGTGCAGATTTTATTGTATATCTGCCTGCATTCTGCATGTGCCATGGAAAAGTAAGTCAATTCAGCCTGAAGCTTTCTGAGCCAAGGGATATTTTATTTGCACCTTTTTTTGTCTTTTAATGCTGCACTTTAGATCGTCAAAATGCTTCACTACACAACAGTGGTTCGATAATATTATAAACCCCTGCAGAGTGAGGCAGGTTGCATGCTTCAACAAGCAGGACAGAGGAGAGGAGCTCTCATGGAGAGTACTGCAGAATTCACCAAGTGGCTAAAGACAGAGTTCAGTAACCCTTGCGTTCCTTGAGGGATGCATTGCAGAAACTGATGAGCTTTTCTATAAATTTTATAGACTACTGAGGTCAGAGTGGAGAGAAGGGGTCAACTTTTCTAATGTTCTTCATACTGTTTTGCCACTGAGATTGCATTCAATTACTTGGTTTGCTCATTGTAAGCCAGTGGGCTGAAACATAGGTGAGGTCGTGGATTGTAATAGTATACGGATCAATTCTTGCCATTTAGAAATGGTGCAAATTGGGTTAAAAGATCCTACAAAGTATGTATTTGAGGAAAACAGATGGCATATGTGCTCTTTTTTCCTCCAATATAAGTATAGTGGATATTTTCATTGGCTGGGTTTTGGTTTGGGGGATGGGGTTTAAGTGATACAGGAGAAGTGGAACTGAGTAATAATATACAATACCTCTGTTTAACATAGATACAATTGATAACTTAATAATGGAGCTGTATAACTGGAATAACTAAACTTCTTTAAGTTGACACAATAGACTGTCTGTAAACTTCTTTGGTTTTTGTCGTGCTAGTTAAGTTTAGCTTTTGCTTAATCAAGAGAGATGCAACAAGTTGTTAGTTTATACCCTCACCGAATTGCCATGTTAGTCAATCCAGAGGGATCAGTAAGTGTTGAGATCGTAGGTCTCTAGGAACACAATGTGGTTTCATGCCAGTAGGCATATTCTTTAGGTGTGGATCCTCTGGATGCTGTCATTGAGTTTGCAACGTTCCATGACTCTTGAAGTCATTGCTGAAGGAGAGTCCCCCACGCCTGTGCTCACACAGTTTTATTATTATTCCACTGAAATCTAAAGAGATGGCATGTCTCGTGCCCGAAACAGATTAAAAAAAAAAAAAAAAAGAAAACACATTTCTTTGCCTAAGTTTTAATATGGTTTCTGGACTACTCTGTTAAGAGCTGGAGTTACATTTTCTAGCCTAACTAGGCTTGTTTATCCATCTCGTGGCTTATTTTCTTGATTCTGGAGACTTTCTGGCTCATTTCACATCTTTGACTTTCTTTGTGGTAGGTTCCACTATATCGGATATTGTCTTCTTCTCTCCTTCCACAAAACTATATCATCTCTTCTTTTCTTCTCCATCCCAAAACTGTGCCACGTAGGCTTCCATGATTCTCTCCTGCCATGAATTTCTTCTTTCTGTATACAGTAGTTACCACTATTCTAAACCCACTTACTAGAGACAACTAAGAGAAAACTCCTTCTATAGGGTTTCCCCAAATAGAACAAATCCTAATTTTACAATATTGCAGTCCAAGTCCCTGTCAGAAATACTGACTTTTAATTCAGATGGCAACATTAACAATAACAAAACAAACAAACAAACCCTCTTACTATTATTTTTATTTTGTTAAGTACATAGACATCTTGTATACAGGCATAGTAATGTGATCTGATTTATTCTGTGCAGAACACTGGTCTCTATAACCTGGAGTCATGTTTCAGATGACCTGAAACATCTTTTCTCTGATCTTCAGTGAGTCATTGAGGATTACATGAACAGACTGATCTATCCCTTCTTACAATTTCCCACAGGTAGTAGTTTAGGCCTCACCTGAGCCAGAGATTGTTCAAACCGCTTGCTTAATAGCTACATATCTGCTAATTTGCCTAATCCCCTTTTGAAGCTGTTTTGGTCCCCACGGAATCCTATTACAAGAAAGTCCACAATTATGAGTTGTATGAAAAGGTGCTGCTTCATGTTTGTATTGAATTCGCTACCTGAGATCCGTGCAGTGCACCACGAAGTCAATCTTGCATGAACCTTTCTAAGCATATCTGTTATACTGTTCGTGATGTCTTCCTCCTGTTTTCCGTGCTGAAAAGACCTCTACAATTATGACAGTAGCTTTGATTCTCAGCAGTATATTTCCACCTTTTGCCCTTTTCACATTTTGGTGTATCTTCTTAAAGACCACATACAATGTTAAGGAAAATGGTGTACCATGCATTTACACACCAGCAGTGTGATATTTTCTATTTCTTTTTTTATTTTTTAACAACTTCTCGGAATCTATTTGCCATTTTGACTGCCATACAACACTGAGCTGATGTTTTTGGAGATCTGTCAACAACACAATAACTGGGAGCATATCACTGTATAGATCTACTTAGAATACATTTATTTAAACACACTTTTTAACAACGCATTTTGTCAGCTCATTTTGCCACTCAGTATTATGAGATTCTTCTGAAAATCTTCAGTTGACTTTAGACTTGACTGCCCTGAATAATATTGTATCCTTTGTAAAACATGATCATTCTATTCACTCCTTTCCCCAGGTCATCTGTAAACATATTGAACTGTGCCGGCTCTTGCACAGATTCCCCGAACCCTCATAGCTAGTTGTGTTGCATTCTCTTTCTTTCCCTATACACAACCGAGCTACATCTGGTGATCAAAATCTGTGATAGAAAAGCTTACTTATTATTCACAGAAAGCCTTCTAACTTACTGCTAGAAATATAATCCTCTAATGTATTCAGATATGCTTTAGTAACCTGGACCTCTACAGTCTCTCAGGGGATCTAGGGAAACAAAATTATTAAAACTGTACATATTTCAATGTTACATGTTGTGAATATCATGCATATTATGTGATTAGTGTATACCTCTGATAAGAAGATTCTCTGTTACTATAAGCATATATAAAATATCTTGATTTACAGAAGACTGTCTGTAAGTCTCTCCAAGCCTACCTCGAGACTTCTGCTGGTTTAACCATTTTCATTTCAGTTACTTGATTTAGATTCAGTTATTCCCAGTTCAGGCTTCTGAACATAAGATCAAAACCAGTTGTTTTGTTGCTGTAACTAGTTATATGATTGTTCATGTCTTTACTATGTTCCTAAAGCACGGCAACAAAGACGGACAATCTATTCACAATTCTTCATGCAATTTCACCTTGCTTCTGGAGCTTCTCAGTAAGATTCCCAAAGATGTGATTTTTTAAATTAATATTTTTTTTAAAGCAGTAACAGTACTGTGAAAATCCAGAAGAACTGTTTCAGCTGATCAAAGTGACATTACACTCAAAATTAGTTGTTTTGCTTCTTGAACATTTAGTAAATGCAAAGGACTGTGTTTTGGACACTGTCCCAGTAACAAGTGAGGTGGGTTTGTAACTATTCCCTCTCTATTTTGTGAAAGTTGTAAACATGCTCAGGGTATTCAGGATCTGTATTTAAAATGCCTCGCTTTTAAAGTAAACCATATCAGCTACTCTGAAGTTTGTCTTCTTTTTTACTTGTTTGAAAGAACTCATTAAGTTCCACCAATATTCATAAATGTCTGAACTTAAAACCACTTTTTAAGGTAATGTGTTGTTTAATTACTTAAATTGTTTCAACACATATATCAGACAGGATACTCAGTAGGGAAACATACCTCCTTGGTAATTTATGTAAAAAAATGTTCTTTTCAAATAACAAAATTGCACAGAATGACAGTATGCAGATTTTCTTCATTCCATACATCAAACCAGTGAAAATCGGGACCTACTTTACTGGAACCAGTGAAGCTAGGTTAGATTGCCATGATATCTTATTAAATGAAAAAAAGGGTGAAATTTGCCTTTTCATACTGCCTCAGATTTAGGTTTAGGTTAAAGTATTGCAACCCAATTAGTCATAATGGGATTGCACAAGGATTATTCATAGCAGAAATTCATCCAACATGTCAACAGTCTATTAAGTGCTTTTAAAATGCTGATATCTTTGTTCAGTCTTCCCATTAGAAACACAGTAATGTGTGATGCTATGTACCTCCTTGAAAGTTATTTTTTTTATCATCTTTTACAGTTACAGCAGTACATTGTATCCTTGCAAACAAGAATCCATTTACCTTACAGCCATGCAGCACCAGCCTTCTCCAGTAAGTCCATTTCTGGTAACACGCCAAACTACAACAATCTGTGACTGTTCCAGATGGGAGGAAAAGTGTGCAAATCATAAATTTGCCTTTTTCAAAGCAGTTGAGGAAGATGAATGCAGATTGTCTGAAAAACTGAAACAGAGAGCTCTAAAAATAATGCATCAGTCAAAGTTAGTTTTGTGCTCCCTTCTTTTCCGTTTCTCTGTTTTGTTTTTCTTATCATCCTTTGTTAGTGCAGAACAAAATGTGATGTTTCCTTCAGGGTACTTTGATTACAGGAGAAATCAAGCATGAAAGACTGTTACAATCTGATAAAATTCTTGTTAAACTGATGGGTCATTTATATCATAACCCATTATCTCTTGGCACTTGAACTTTCTCATCCTGAAACTCCCTCTTGGCTGCAATGCTTATTATTAGGACAATCAAGATTACTACTAAAAATCATAGTTCCTGATTTCTGATATTGGCATTTTGGACTATTATTGAGAACATAACAGAAATTACACAAAATGCTGGGGGGCTATAGTTAGATATTTAAGATCAGAAGCAATATAAGTAATATAAAAATGAAGTAGGAAGACAAATTACATGCTGAACAAAATAAGTCATTTACAGGCTAAGAGACAGATATCATATAACAGGAAATGGAAAGATAATAGTCTTTCTGATCTGAAACGCTATGTGACATGAAAGAATTAGAACTCTACAGATTTCTCAGTAAACATTTGACAAAAATGCCAGCATAATGCAATTTTGAAACATAAAGGAAACAAAAATGACTAAATTCTACATTTTCTCAGATCTTAGCACAAAAAAGGGACTCATACTGTGCCACTTGCTATGCTGCTAATTTACTTTAGTCTTGATTTCAAGACTAGATTATAAAATTGTTCTCAGTTCAGGTTTTAAAGATAGTTATAAATTGTCCATTGGACAACAAGGATCGAGTTCAGAGATCTTACTCCTACTGAAGATAATTGCAATCACATGGGCCATGTTTAAAATTTCAGTTACTTTTAGTGGGAATTCTGTATTCTATACCAGCAATAGCCTGGCCTGGCAATGTTAGTAAAGTGACTAAGGGTGTGTCATGTAGATAATATCATATAGACCTTGTTTCAAATTGAATATTGCTCTTATTAAGTTTACATCATTCAGACTAGGATTATTTATGCTGGGTTTCCACATTCCAGATAAAATCAGAGGAATACTGTAAATCAAATATTTCAGGTGTTCAGGAAAGGTATTAGAGAGCACTACAAATTCTTGCCCATATTCATTAAAATGACAAAATGTTGATGACCTTTCCCAAGTCATTTTCTGTCGCTTGTTGTGGACTTTGGAAGGTAACAGAGAGGTGATTTATATGAGATATCTTTTTGCCTAAATTTGACTGGTTTAATGTTTGGGTTTTTTTAACATGTTTGACAGAGGCTTATGAATTTGCAGCTATAATCTTTATTTTATATGTGATGGGTGATAATATATATAAGAAAATGGATAACTATAGTTATTGATTGAAAAAGATTTTTGGAGTGAACACGTATTTTACAGTCTCCATTGCATTTGTTGTTTCTATTTGAAGATGTCCAAGGTTACAAAGATTGCTTAGGCAGGTCATCTTCCAGCATTCAATTTTCCTTCTCTTTCACTGCTGTGGCAAAGGCATTTGGTGTAAGGGACAGCCACATGAGACCATTATCTTGATTTGAGTGCAATGTGACAGAGTACTAGATCATATCACCCACATTTTTTATTATTCTCAGCAAAAACACACTTGTTTATCATAAAAGTAGCTGCTCTATTCACATTCTTTATTTGTCTTTGACAGATGCTTCTGTCAAGTCACACTTTAACTCTTTCACTGACTCATTGACTACACAGATTTTTAATAACATGAAAAAAGGAAACCACAATGAGCACTTCTCTTAGTATGATATTTTTCTACATGTCCTGCTAACCAACCACGTTAAAATCTGATTTTTTTCAAGGAAAAAGAGCAGCAAAACAGAGGTTGTCTTCCCCTTTTGCTTCACACTGAAGAGTCAGAAAGCTTGTTCTTATATGTTAAAAGTCAGGGCAAAAGAGCCAGAAGAGGAAACAAAAGAAAGATTTTCATGAAGACTTGGGACAGTGGAGTACATGAGGGAAGTGAGGCAGATGAGCTCCAGAAAAGAAGAAGAAGGGAGAAGGGTGGAGGGAAACAGAAGTGGAATGGAAATGTGGATGGAATGGGAAGGAGACTGAAAAATAGCCAGAGGTGGGAGGGAGAAAAGATTCAAATAAGAAATTAGGATGAAAAGGTCTGAGGAACAGTACTGAAGGAAGCTGTACATAGGCTATCATTTGCTGTCTTAAATCAAGATTGGGTGCTATTATGCAAGACAGCTGTTAGTAAAGAAAAGATATTGTCTCTGAACAATGACTAATATGCTCTGCCCAATGTGATGCTCTGTTTTCACTCGTGATCTCTGCTTAAAGTTTATCAGTTCCTCCGGAAATGACATTTAAGAGGTCTTCTGACATGTCATTCACAATCTCGATATTGGAAATTGAAGTTACAATATTATGGGATTCAGAATTCTAATTAAAAATTTTTATTACGGTATTCTTCTACTTCCACTTTAGTTTGAAATGGTATTCAGCTATGGATATAGTTTAGTATCACAAAAACAATCAACATACTTAAGATGACTTTTTGAAATACAGTTCTGTGTAGACTGGGAAATCTCAAATAGACAACTTTCTTATAGTTTCTTTCCACAAAATTAAAGATTATGCATATCGAGGACCTAACCCTTCTTTAAAGTATGTGCCTCATTAAGAGTTACTCCTAATGATGAGTTGTAGATAGGTAAAATCAATACAAACAAGCGACAAACTGAAACTTTAATATCCAGTTTGAGATCTATATTGAGAAAAATACTCATGCAAATACTTAAATAAACACTTGGATACATATACTAATTTTGAGTTTATAGAAATGATAAATTATTCCAGGGAGAACCTTGGAAAAAAAAAATAAGGAATTAAATCCATCAGTATTTTTAGTGTTGCAAGTGCAGTCCTAGTGCTACAAGTGCAACAAACTGCCTTGATTACCACGTTTTATCCATATCAGGGCTATATTCTGAGGTGGGTTGAAAAGTGACTGGGTGGCCAGGCCCAGAAAGTGGTGACCAGTGGCACATCATTGGAGGCTTGTAACTAGTTGTGTGCCCCAGGGATCAATGATGGGGCAGAGTGTACCTGCAGCAAGTTTGCTGATGACACCAAACGAGGAGGAGTGGTTGATACGCCAGAGGGTTGTGCTGCCATTCAAAGGGTTCTTAACAGGCCTGAGAACCAGGCTGACAGGAACTTGATGAAGGTCAACAATGGGAAGTGCAGAGTCCTGCACCAGGGGAGGAACAACCCCATGCACCAGTGCATGTCGGGGGCCACCCAGCTGAAAAGTAGCTTGGTAAAAAAGGCCCTGGGGGTCCTGGTGGACACCAAACTGAACTCCAGTAACCAATGTAACCCAGCTTAGTGGAAGGTGTCCCTTCCCATGGCAGAGAGGCTGGAACTACATGGTTTTTAAGGTCCCTTTCAACCCAAACCGTTCTATGATTCTATGAATGTGCCTCTGCTGCAAAGAAGGTATCCTAGGCTGTATTAGACAAAGTGCTGCCAGCAAGTCAAGGGAGGTGATCCTGCCCCTCAGCACTGATGAGGCCACACCTGGAGTACAGTGTCCAGTTCTGGGCAGCTCTGTGCAAGAGAGGCAGGGTCATACTGGAGACAGTTCAGCAAAAGGCCACAAAAATGATTAAGGGACTGGATTATCTCTCCTATGAGGAAAGGCTGAGAGAGGTGGGACTGTTCGGCCTGGAGAAGAAAAGACTGAGGGGGAATCTCACCAGTATATGTAAATACCTGTAGGAAGGGAAGAGTACAAACAAGATGGAGACAGGCTTTTTTCAGTGGTGCCCAGTGACAGGATCAGAGGCAATCAGCACAATCTGAAACACAGGAGGTTCCCTCTGAATATGATGAAGCTCTATTTCACTGTGACAGTTACTGAGAACTGGTACATGTTGCCCAGTGAGGTTGCGGAGTCTCCCTCATTTGAGATATTCAAAAGCCTAGCCCTGGGAAACTGGCTTTAGGTGGCCCTGCTTGAGCAGGAAGCTTGGACCAGATTACCTCCAGAGGACCCTTCCAAAATCAAACATCCTGTGATTCTGTGAATTTGGCCTGTTTCAGACAGAAAGTCAAAGAATTAGTATTAAAGAAATTTAGATGAAACAACTTACCTGTGCAGTAGAATTTTTCAGATCATCCAATTCAGAAAACAGACTGTTGGGGATAGAAAGTAAGACTGGAGACCTTATTTGATCATTTTTATTACTTTGTTGTCGTTTTTAGGTCTTAAAATGAAGGGACAACGGTTCAAACAAAGTATAACACCTTGGCTTCTAGTCATACTTTCCAAATGGCTTATATTTGTTTTCAGAAAGTTAGCTCCATATTTAAAATAAGCCTGCAGGTGTAAAAAAAATTAATTGGGAAACATAATGGTAGAGGACTTCAATGTTAGGTTTTTCACCCTAAGATATATATCCCAGTTTTCTGATTGAAGAAGACTCGGACTAGAGAGAAAGGATTAAATGAAGTGCTATTTCCTTGTTCAACAGGTCCACAAATGCTTTTTCTCGCTGGAAAAAAATCATATATCATATTAATATTTCATATCTACAGCAACCTACTGCATTCAAATTTGTTCAGGACTGTGAGGCTGTAATTCCCAGTACATATTTGCTTTTTACAACCAGACACTAATAAAGGAAAAATATTCATGTATAATTCTCAAATGCTTGTATAATGCTTACTGTTTTGTTCATTAAAATGTTAAATGAGGCTACAGTAAGGAAATACAGTTTTTATTTATTGAAACAATAAGTACTGAAAGGAGCTATTGTGGGTGAAACTGGAGCATAGGATCTGAGATCTGATTCATAAGCCTCATGCTGGTTTCCCTCTGATTTGTTTACTTTCTAGCACTGATTTAACTTACAGAGTTTTGTTTTGGACTTCAGAATTCTGGCAAAATTTTAAATCTTTTGAAACAGAACAAAAATTTTCTCTGAAGCATGTATGAAGCTTCCTCTGAAGCTTGTATGCCTCTGGTGTATTACACAGCCTTAGGAAAGCTGAGGTTGATCAGAAATAGTTGAAAGCAAATACACACCCTCGTTTGTTAAGAAGGCATTGGATCTGTATGTAGCAGACAGGTTTAATATAACTTCTATTACCAAGAGTTTTATCATTTTTGGAGAATCACAACTAAAGTACAAATAATTGCTCATCTAGTTCAATATAAGTAAACTCTTCTTATTCTGCATCTTAATATCTTACCATACCATTAAATTAATCAGGGCTGCTTTTGCAGAATCTGATGTGCAGACACATCCGAGATACACATGATAACGTGTGCACCATAGGAATTATTTTGTTACTTTTAGCCTGACAGAAAGGAATTCTGCTAAGGATGATCTGTTTTATCATGTAAACTGGCTCAGAAAAGTCAGCTCATGTACTGTCATGCTGTGCACAGACAGGATCAGAGCCACCACGTTTGAACATCCCAGGAATGTCTGTATTCTTCGTGCTTTTAATAATTCACAGAGCTAATCTATCTTCAGGCTGTATGAAACAGCTTTCTCACCAGTTTATTTTCTCTGTTACAGGAGACTGAATCAAAATAGCCTGCTTTGTGTATCTGCAACACCTCAGTGTCCCAGCACCGCTACCTTGCACACACTAATAATCCTTGAGTAATTCTGTGAAATAGAGAATGGACACACAAATGTAGAGATCATGATCTTGAAAGATGTCTGTAGTAAAGCATGGATGGGCATTACAAACTATTATCCTCAAAAGTCAATACATAGTTGCTCAACTATAACTATGAAGTAACCTTGCCACTATAAGCTTTTACCTCCTTCACAGAGTGAAAGCTATGATCTGTGCACTTTACCTGTTCCATGCACCTCTTTAATGGATAAATTACTGCAAGCTATTAAGCAGTGCATTGTCCAGTGTGCAGCCCTCGCATAAGCGCTCTCTCTTGTCAACATAGCCAGCCTTTGTGTGGCAGGGATCAGTCAACAGTATTTAAACATGTCCCATCCCTGCAGAGTGAGTAGGGAGCATTTGCTCATATGCAGTGAAGCTGTTATTTTCAGTCTGTGGTTGCAAGACGTGTAAAGATCAGTAGAATATCCTGGATCACCATACAAAGTCGATGAAGAAATGGATGATCAAGAAGAATAATCTTACTTTCACTATATAGGGATATATAAATCAAAATCACTGAAAGATATAAGATCTTTTTCTCTCATCGTGGTTCCAACTTTTTTTCTTATCTTGCACAATGCAATTAAAAAAAAAAAACTACCCAAATATTTTCTACACAAAATAGAAAGAAAATTATACCGTTTTCAGTGGCATTTCAGAAATACTTCTTAGAATTGCTGAGCAGAATGACTTCATACTAATCTGAAAAATAAATAGCTGTTTATTTCTATGCTACTGTTCCAGCTGCTTTAACCAATTTTGTTATAATGGCTTATTAATTATGTTGTTCTTTCATGTCTGTTGGCATGAAGGAAATGTTTGCATTTCTAAATAATTTGTGTATAAAAATGGCTATGCAAAATTCCATTTTTTAGAACTGTAAATACCAGTTATCTACATAAAAAAAGAAAAATTACAGCTATGCAGATCTTCAGTAAGATGTAAACTGCAGTCCACCTTTGGTAATATTGTAAATCAATAATCTCTTCCCAGGTTGGAAGATCACTATGTTAGCTTTAAGGATTTCCTTTGCCCAGGAGGCTGTTTCATTAACCTGTTGTTTTGCATTTGGAGCAAACTAAACTGCAAAATAAAATGGAGACCCTATTTCATCTTCTCACAGGGCACTGGTTGTTTCTGCCGTTATCCACTATCTGTTTCCAAAGTCTTAACCTAATAAAATGAAAAAGATATTAAAATATGTTGGGTCTGCCCATGTATTCTGCACTTTACACTCAAAAGAGACTAATTAGTTACTACCAAAACTTTTTTGGAGTGGCAGGGAGGAGAAAGAACATCTTGAGACAGGGATAAAAGGCAGACTATTTTCTCATGAGTGGCAAGCTTTGCCAAAAATATAAGCCACTGATAGCAAAGATATGAGAGGTTTTAATATGAAGCATTAGGTGACCTTAATATAAATGTCACTATCACATAATTGCTAGGAGAGCTGAAGCAATCATGAATTGTCAGAATTCATTTGAGTCTGAAAACTAAATTCAAGTAGAACTTGTTTGAGATTCTTTTGGGATCACTTTCCATGAACAGTTAAACTTAAGTAGTCAAAAGACATGAATATAGGACCTAATTCTCTCATTTACTCCAGTTTTCATCCTTGTAATTTAACTGGCTTCATGCAAAATCTTCCTAGTTTAACACAGGAGAAACTGAAAGGAAAGTCAATCTCCAAAGTGAAACCACGTGTATGGATGTTAAGCATTTACTGACATCATTCATGAGCAACATTTTTTTAATGTTATGTTAATTCACATTATTGAGATCTTCTAAAAGAAATCTCCTGAAAAAGTGAATGGGAATTTTTTTTAGTATTATTATTACAATTTTTCAGAAAGTAGAAGAGCAGAAATTTGAAAGAATAGTTTAGTATGACTCTCTCTCATTCTAACAGATCATCTACCTTTTGTGTTCCCCAACTGTTTCACGTACAAGGGTCGTTTGATTCTTCATCACTGTTCAGCTCTGTGGTCTCCCCTACTGCTTCTGCAGTGAACAGTTTGACTTCCTTACTAATCCACTGTCTTTCCTGAGACACAAATTTACTTTCAGTGCAGGTGGTGAGTGGATGAGAAGATATGTTTTACCTTATATCAGACCTATTTCATATTGCCTAACCTAAAATGTAAATCAGAAGAGGAAAAAAAAATTATCTGTACCTCAAGGAATCATGATGTCTTTTAGGTATGTAACTAAAAAAAGCAAAACCCAAGAAATCACCTAATGTGTCACTAAATCTGATAGCTCTTTAATTCCCTCTGAAATGTCATTTATGAGAGGCGTTTTTCATCAGTTCATGAGGAAGGAATCCATAGAAAATATTGGCGCAGCCCTCCACAATCTTGCACAACACTATAGCTTCATGAACAGGTTTAATGACAGCAGGTTATTACTATAGGGCAGGGGAACCTGCTGAATGACAGTCATACTGAAACTCAACAGTGATTTGGCACTCAAGAAAGCAATAGGTAGAGAAGCCAAGACTATCAAGGGAAGCAATATAAGTTGTGCTGCATCTTCCATACTAGACAGTAAATAAGTTACGGTGCTATACTCCCTTTAAGGAAAGAACAGCCATTTTTTCCTAGTCCACAAGAACTTCACAAACTGTCTGAGAGAAAGCACAATGTTAATGATGGGTTCAAAGCAAAGTCAGTGTTCAAACTGTATGTGAACAACAGTAGGCATTCACAAGATTAATTTTCCACTAAGATGTGCGGCATAGAGCATAAGTATGGTATTTATGCAGAAAATCCACCCAGGGTGAAAATGTCCTACAAGCAACCTAAATGAGGCCAATAATGATGAGAAAACTTCTCAGCAGTAAGGTTTTAGTTGTCATAGGTAAGCTGAGCCTTTGGAGTGCAGATATTATGCTCTAAAACATTTCAAGGTGCACCAAGACTGACACGGTATCTGGTATCACCACTATAATGAGAAACTATACAGGTTTGCCTTGCCCCATGTCATGATCTACCAACTAATAAATAAAAATCACATTTTAGAAAAAAATCCCTAAAAAGAACCCTTGTAATACTCTCTGTCTGTTTTCTGCTCAAGATTATATTTATAAGGGGAAGCATTGTACAGACAAACACTTCAGAACTCACTGCAAAGCTGTAAGGCAAGCAAAGAATTTTTATTCTGAGGCTGAGACACATGGAGATTTCAAGTATGAAAATAAATCATTCCCAAAGCTGCTGCACACACTGAGAAAACTAGGAGAGTCCAGAACCATCAAGCTGAAAATTGTAGTCCAGGCTTTTCTGTACTAAGCAAAGTAGACTATAATCACTGGTACAAGCTTATCTTCAGTGTGGCTTCACAGTTATTGTCACAAGTTGAAATTTGTGTTAGGAGGTATTTGGTAAAGTCTTTCATGTCCTTTACAGGATCCATCTCACAGCAGATGCACTGACAAGATACACTCTGCCTGAAACAAGAGATTGAAAGATGACTGAAGAAAGAAGTGTGTACATGCAAGCAATAGTAGCTTCATCACTATACTCAGGCTGAAATATGATTAACACAAAATGATCCAGCATCCCTCAGCCTGCCAGGCTGGAGTCTTGTTTTCCTCAGCAAGGTGTACCCTGTGCTTTGGGAACATCACTAACAAATTTTCCTGCAGTTGCAGATATGTCTTCTGATCTTGAGTGCATATAGGTTGAAAAAATCAAAAGATTGTTTAATATCATTACATCACCAGATGTCAGGCCCATATTTGACAGGTGTTCTGGTGGTCAGGCATATTGTCTCATCTCAGCTTTGTTTGTGTTAGACAATGACAGTATGCCAGAGCAACCTCATGCCATGAACACCTCATGCCATCAGCTGTCTTTTAATGCCATCAAGGTATATAAAATCACAGCTTCCACCCACCTTCAGATGTCTGATTACTGTTTGTATCTTCAGAGACGCCCAAGCTTCAAGATCTTTTTGAGAGCATTGCTGTGAGTCATGGGGAGCTGATCTCCTCAAAACATGGTACTCCAGAAGAGATTGTACTGATAACCAGTCACGTTCTGACCTGTTCATAAAGTTTGAGTTTACTGTGTTCGCATTTTAATGTTGCTTTATCTCTGTCACTTGAAGACATTACTCTCCAGACAGCTGCAGGTTCATAGAGACGAGAAGAAGTAAGACATTTAAAGAGTGGCAAGAACAAGTACAGGTTGTTTCTGATTTTTTCTGCTGCATTTCTTATAAATGGTATCTGACCAACTGACTTGCTTGCTAGAAAGCATCTCCATATTTTGGTTCCGGGAAGCCCGTTAGAGGTAACACAGTACATCCTTGAAAGGTTCACTCTTCAGGAAAAGAAGAGTCATTATTTGCAACAGTGAAAGAAAAATGACGACAGACATCCTGAGGCAATGTTCTGAGCTCTATGTGTGGCTCACCAATGTACATGATCATGCCTAGTCATGAGGAGTCTCTTTCCCCGAGATAACACGTAAATTATTCAGCAGGAATCCAACAGAATTGAATGACTATTCAGCCAGTGCCTTCTGGCCCTGTGTTTGCACTGACTGCTCCACTTCATTCAGTCACAAGTGGTCATTAGGTGAAACCACTCCCAGCACTGACTTCTAAACCCATTTGTGTCTTGCTTTTGCTTTTATTTTTTTTCCTCTAAATCTCAAAACTAGGAAGCATGTATTAATGCAATCTAGAATAAAAGCTTCCAATTCAGGTATATAAGAATTGTGACTTGCCCTGTTCTAGAAAATGTTTCACTTGATCTGACTGGCATAGTGAAAGCTAAAGACACATTTCACCAGAGCTGCAAAAGGAAACACTAAAAATGTTGCTTCCACCTCCCTGTCTGTCTCAGTTCTTTCATTTCTAATTTTTGGGAAGCATGCCAAGACTGGCCAAGCAGCTAATATCTCTAGCATTGAGAAGCAGAGAGTTTAGTACCTAAATCAATATTTGAAAAGTGAAAGGGAAAAAGAGAAAAAGTTCCTTTTGATAGTCAGAGAACACAATAACACGAGCAGCTGGCCAAAACAGAAATAGCTTATTTCTAACTGTTATGAGTTAGCATGTAAAATAGTCCCTACACAAAACCATACTCAGTGGCAGAGGCAGGGTTCCAGTTCCAAATACTTGTATAAATCAACTAAATCCCATGAATTGCTGGAATGTAAATGGGGAAGCTGACATGAATTACCATCTAACAGGAATACTGAATCCTTAAATGAACTGTACAGTCACATTTTTAAGGGCAGAAAGCTGAAGCCGGGCATAATAAAAATAATTGAAATGAGGTTTTGAATATATTAATCTAAATGAGAAGTGCTTTAAAGAACAAATGAAGCAGAAAAACAGCCAGAATGTATATGGCATTTACTTGTAGATGTCATTTGCTTCTGATATTACCAGTAAGCATTAGTAAAATGTGAAAAAGTAGAAAAAAAAATTGTACAATAGTTATTATTACATGGAAATTAAGGAAAAAAAGCATGGAAGTACTGCCTTGTATCAGTGACTGGTGATAATTGCATTCTATCACAGGCCAAGTCATTCCTTGGGGAAATAGATGAGGGAAATAAAGGAAAGCGTCAGATGCTGAAAGGGGCCCTGGAAAACCACTAGATTTTTTGGAATATAACTACAAGGTAGCTACCTACAAGAGACTACAAGGAAAATGTAAAAGATCAGTCTGATCTTCTAGTCACAGAAAGGAGTGATGAGGACTTTCTTAGTTCAGAAGCTTTAGGATTAAAAGAGATCCATTCCAGACCACTACTCTCTAGCTGTAAAACCACTTATGACCACATAGAAAACAGCAAACTGATGATACCATTCAAAACCAGAACGATCATCTAATGAGCCAGAAGTCATTGCTGAACATTGCCAGGATGGTTGGATTTCAGTTTTAACCTTGAAAAAATCTTTTTGGACATCCAGATATCCTTTAGATCAAGCCCTACTTGTTTTCTATAGTCTGAGTCAGTCTTTTATTTCCAAAGCAGTTCAGTTCTTTGCCAGCTCAGCAAAGAAGCTGTTGAGAAGCTATATTATATCAAAAGGACCCACTAAATACTCTATGTTCAGAAGAGGCTTATGTATGTACAAGTATACACATTTCTGTTTCTTAAATTTGCCCTGCCCAGAAGACACTGTCAAGGGCAAGATTTCCCTTTTAAATTCATAAATTTGATCTTTCATTTTGAATCTATGAATAGCTTAACACTCAGCTGCTCTTAGTTTCTGATCTTGAAATAGCTGGTAGCTACATTATGAGAAAATCAGTATGTCAATATGTGTATTTCTTAGGAGCATTCAAGACAGACACGTGATTTCGAATTTAAGGACAGCATGCTCTTTAAAATAGAAACCTCCTCAAGCGCTGCCAGATCTGAATAAATGAATTGTTCAATGCACTTATTTCTAGGCTGACCTGAGCAAGTCAGATATTTTAAGAATGTCAGGGAGGAAACAAAAACTGTAGAAATCCTCTAAAACCCTCTATGATTCTACAGCCCTGTGTTTCAGATTTCTACAATTTAAATTAGAGTTTTATTGAATGTACAATAAACTTTTAATAATTTCTAATGTTTACATGTAACATCTGTCTACACATAATAATATGACCAGCAGAGGAGTTAGCCTCACAGCACAATCTATGAGGCATGCATAGAAATTAGAACAGAAGTCAGGTCATCTGCTGCCACCCTGATAATGTGGGAGAAAAAGCTGGGAACTGAATGGAAATGAAGTCAGAGAAACCAAAGGGGTTAGGAACTAAAAACACTAGTGCAAAGCATTGATCAGACGGGAAATGAGTGGGGTAGCTGCTGCTCCTAGAAGCAAATAAATTGAGGCTGGCGCTCTCTGTATATTACAGGAGCAAGATAGAAAAAATATCAGTCTTTTTTTTTATGTGTTATTAGAACATATCTGTTTATTATTCTAGAAGTAGTGGTGTTAAACCAGTATAGCAACAAAGCATAAGAGGCAGAGTTTAAAGGGAGATGTAATCTCTCCTATTGAAACAAGTGGAAAAAGAGTAGATAAAGAATTTGACACACAGAGGGCTTCTGTAAAAAGTCTGTAAGTCCAAAAGCTATCTCTTTTTCCCGTTATATCAGCTGCTTTAAAAATATGCTACCTTTCTCTATAGACTTTATCTTTTTAATATTCTTGTCTGAACATCCTAGACTATGTATATTTGAGAATTTTCTTGTAAAACCATCAGTTCTTCACAATACATCTTAAACAACAATACATCAATGTGTGTGCTACCAAAAAATACATGCAAACATTTTTTTTTAAGTAGATACAACTGAGAGACAGATATTCAAAAAACCCTTTTTTTTCCAAGACCTAATGTGATTTATAGTCTATAACTTCATTCCTGATGTACCTGGGATATTTTTTAAAAATAAAAGAATTTGAGAAATTTTCAGAAAGTGCACATCAATGTACTGCTCTTAAACTCAATGTTTTATCACTGGTTGTGTATGTTATCATTTGATATCCCAAACTATAACAAGTTCCGAAGCAATGCTGGGCAGAGGATAGGAAAGTTAAACATTGATCGTAAACAACTCAGCTTAATAAACAAGTTTTCCATTTTGTATTTACGTGCATGCACTTGACCACAAGTTTTAAAGCAGAGAATAATCTATTTTCCTTCAAGTATTACCTTGGCCAATATCTACCTGTTTTCCTCAATTATTAGTTGAATTATATTGTAGAAAATTAACATTTTAAGACTTTTCTAGTTTTTAGGTTATGTCTTTCCCCAGCTGAGCTAGATGTTTGTGTGTACATTGAAACATTTAGTTGAAAGATATGCTGTATTCTGAATTATTATTGCAAATTTTCTGATCTGAAAAAGAACTGAAACCCAGAAATGCCAGTGGAAACCTTTTAGTACTTCTACTCTGGCAAATACTGCCATAAGCAAAGGCAGATATATTTGTTTCTGCCTTCAGCTGCTGCTTGGAAATCTGTTTCTGTTTTTACTCACGTATTTATGGATCTTTAGCTAAGTCATTATTCTGAGTTTCCATAGTGATAACTGAAATATGTATTAACACCAAACCTCAAAGCATATTTACTGTTGGCAATGTCTCATAAATTACTTTTTTCAAGAGCAGCTTCTCAAAACATATTTGCTCAGTTCAGTTCCCCACTTGATTTGTGATAGATACTTTTGATATAGCTGTATTTATGTAAAAGGGACTTTTTTCTCTCTCTGCAAGATTCAGTGTGTAGACATTAATTCTCTTTTTTATCTGTACTATCAAATGGTCTGAAGAGATGAAGCTTCTGAATTCAGAGTGTTATCTTTGAAATAAAACCAGACTTTTAAATTGGCCTTACTTTCAATTAAACTTTCCTTCAATGAAGCACCAAGTAGATAGCATAAAATAATGCAGATAGCTTATCTGCATTCATAATCATGAGTATTTGAACAAGGAACTTGTTTCTCTGGTTACCATCAGATTATAAAAGAACCACCCATTCATAAGTTCTTCCTATTTAATCAGAAAAACTGAACTGCAGTTCCTCAGGCACATCCAAAACATCACTTATTGAAAAAAATTCTGACCCTGAATTTTCCCAAACTTTCTGTTTATGTTTATGCTCTGTTTATGTTTCCCAATACTGGCAATCTGAAGATCACCCTAGTCTGCCCCAGGATGCTTTAATGCCATGGAAAAAAGAGGTAACATTAACTCCAAATTATTTTTTATTGCCTTGCACCAAAACAAAGGTTTGGGGTTTTGTTTTGGTTTGTTGTTTTTTTTTTTTTTAATAAATGTGTGAAAGTCAAACACTCTGAGAGACAGAGAGAAATGTTTTCAGGAAATATCTGAAGAAATGACTAAACAAATTTCCTCTTTATTTCTGGTAATTGCTTCTATGAAGGCAACTGAATTGGAGATTATCAGATGAAAATCTCTCACTGTTTATGTCAAACATACTGAGAGATGGATTCTGTTCTGTACTAAACAGAACTGTCATGCATACAAATACAAGGTGACAAATAATGATCGAGACAAGCCTAGAAAGGGACTTGAGCCTGAATTAATGGAAGTGCCTACGTAGCCCCTATTTCTCCTTGTTTGCAAGCAGAAATGTGCTTTAATCTCAGATTTGCCTGCTGGGTCTGTTGTTCACTTAACAAAGGGAGCGCTTACATTTGACAAAATGCGTTCTTTATTCAGGTGCTTTGGAAATCTGACTCAGTATAAAGTAGTCTCTCATTAACCACAGGTGTCTGTCATGTGCCATAATCCTGTCCTCCCTTCTTATATTCTGCAGTCATCACCCATATGCTCATATGGCAACAGCTACAAGCACAGAACAGCACTCTCCAACTGGTATCTCATCAGACCCAGGTCTCCATGTTCCAACAGCTGAGCATCCTTTTTCATTATCCTTGCCTTAAAGAACATTTTGTATTAGCTTAGCCTTTCACGGCTCCTAGCAGTTCAGACATCTGCGTTCTAAATTGTGTTTTTCTCTCCAGCGCTGCATCATAGGGAGACTCCTGCGCAAAGAGGGTGCCATCTGCAGTCATGTCCTATGTCTTTTGCAGCTCCGGTCTTCAGTGATCCCAGCTAGGACTAAAGGAGAAAATATATGACTCCCTTTCTTGTTCCCTGTCATCACGCTAGCTGTCAGGGCCCTGAAGCTGAGAGGCTTTGACTCCAGACATGCATTTAAGCTCAGGGCTTTACCTTTGATCCCTGGCTGTGCTATGCTGTAGGTATGCCTTTGCCCAGCCATATACCTTGCTGACCCTGACCCAGTGCAAATAGGATGAAGACAAAACCCAGGCTCTGCAAAATGCTTTCACAATTTAGACATAGCCAGAAGAAACTGTGAAAATCTTTTGCTGGTAGTTTCTTTTGTCTGTGCAAGGTAGTGACTCCTACATCCCATTCCTCCATCAGCAGGACACAGCAACAAGGGGTTCCTGTGTCTCCAGAGAACTCTCTCCTGCTCTCCAGAGATTGCAGGAACTGCCCCTGGCCCTGCTGAGCTGGTCATGTCCTGTGCCTGGCATGCACCCTGCGAGACATTGACTTGCCTTAAGCATGCAAAAGCAAGCACACTGCACCTCACAGTCACCTTTGAGATGTATGCCAAAGCAAAAAGTTTGGAATTTGTTGTCTAACAAATATTAGAGCTATCTCAGTGCTTTTCAACCATGATTGTTCAGTGTTTAACAAAGTACGGTATAAATGGGATCACTGAGTGAAGCACGTTGCATAAGCTTGCGTTTAATCATGATTTACTTCAGTCCAACCCACTCTCTGTGACACTGTGGAGATAAATTTTTAGTACTGAAAACACAGACTTGAATGTATTCACACACAGGCAATTGCTAAGGGGCAACATGTTCCTGTACATTAGCTATTCTCTGGCAACTGGCTGTTTGTAATCTTTCACTTTCATTGAAAATATGGGGTAGCTTGTTATTTTCTCATTAAGGGGTAAGCTACTTCAGCTTATTTTCTGATTGCCATAGGATTGCATGTTTATTGCTACCAGCCTGCAGTAACATGTTAGCTAGTAAATTCCTACTGTGTCTTCAGTCTTCATAAATATTTTGATTCTCAAAACACCTGCTCTGCTATAATCTAACAGTATGGGGACCTCTTGCTTGAAAGAAAAATTCTACTACTTTCTTTTTTCTTTCCTTCTTAGAAATAAAGCTCTCCAGAGTTCTTTGTGCTCACTCAGAAGCAGCATGCATAAGATCTACAGGCATCCGGGAAATCTGTGCTCTTTATGGCTTGACACAGACAAGGTATTATAATAGCCTACTAGAAACTGCTGTGCACAAAATCCAGTGCGTACCGGATCTGGCTGGGATGGAGTTAACATTCTTCATAGCAGCCCATATAGTGCTGAGGTTTGGATTTGTGGCTAAAACAGTGTTGATAACACACCAGTGTTTTAGCTTTTGCCGGGTAGCCCTTGAACAGAGTCAAGGCTTTCTCTAGCTCTCTTTCTGCCACTCCAGCAAGTAGGCTGGGGGTGGTCAAGAGAAAGAGAGTGACACAGCCAAGCCACCTGACCCAAATTGTCCAAAAGGATATTTTACACCATATAGCATCATGTACAGCCATAAAAAAATTGTGGTTTGGTCTTTCCAAAGCAGCCATTGCTCGAAGACTGATTGATCTGCTTGTGGGCAGTGCTGAGTGATTACCTTTGCATCACTTGTTTTGGGTTTTCTCTTTTCTTCTTGTCGGTGGCTTGTTTCTTTTTTTTCTCTTTTCTTCACTTATTAGAGTTTGCCTCAACCCGTAAGTTCTCTTGCTTTTGCTCTTCTGGTTTTGTACCTCAACCCACTGGGAGGGGTGTGAGCAAGTGTCTGGGTGGGAGCTTCATTGCTGGCTGGGGTCAACTGACCACAAAGGAGCAGTTGCTTTTGTCCTTTAAAGAGAAGCACTGTTACTTTTTTCATATAAATGGACTCAAAGGTAGGAAGGCAAAGCCAGAATATGGAAAGCTCATCACCATCTCCCCTTTCTACTAGGAGCAGACAGATCACAAAGAGAGAAAAATCATTCCTTCTCCATGTAATATTTTTGCCTCATTTAAATTATTTTTTTCAAAAGTGTAATGTCTCCAGAGACAGGAAAAAACCTGAGTATTAGCTGGAAGTTAGAAAATTCATGAATCCCTGCACCAACAACTTTGTTTTCATATTTGGAAAAGAAAAATTTACCACTAGCCACTCATTTCATTTTTAGTCCTTTTTTCACACAGTCTTCTTAGTCTGCAGGTTCAGTGTGGTCAGGCTACTTAGACTAAGTCAGAGCATGAAAATATAAGATCTCCAGTGTTTCTAAAGTATGTCTCTGTAAATACAAAAAAATATAAGATTTCTGCTGAAAATAGCTTATTTCAAACAGATGCATTTTGGCCAAAGTACTTTACTGTGTATATGCTTTGCTGAAGTAAAAAGAAGAAGACTGATGCAAATTAAAGGGAGAAAATGTTATAGGGGTATATAGAACAGAATAAAATAGTATAGACTAGACTAGACTAGACTACACTAGAATAGAGTAGAATAGAATAGAACAGTTCAGTTGGAAGGGACCTACAATGATCATCTAGGCCAACAGCCTGACCAATTCAGTGATGACTAAAAGTTAAAGCATGTTATTGAGGGCATTGTCCAAATGCCTTTTAAACACTGACAGGGTTTGGGCATTGACCACCTCCCTAGGAAGCCTGTTCCAGTGTTTGAACACCCTCTCGGAAACGAAATGCTTCCTAATGCCAAGTCTAAACCTCCGCTGGAGCAGCTTTGTGCCATTCCCATGCATCCTGTCACTGGATCCCAGGGAGAAGAAATCAGCACCTCCATTTCCACATCCCCTCCTCAGGAAGCTATAGAGAGCAATGAGTCACCCCTCAGGCTCCTTTTCTCCAAACTAGACAAACCCATGTCACAGGACATTCCTTCCAGCCCTTTCCAGCCCTTTCACCAGCTTTGTTGCCCTCCTCTGGACATATTCAAGTACCTTACCAATGTTCTTAAATTGTGGGGCCCAGAACTGCACACAGTACTCAAGATGAGGCCACACAAATGCTGAATGCAGCAGGATAACCACCTCTTTTGACTGGCTGGTTATGCTGTGTTTGATGCACCCAAGGGTGCGGTTTGCTCTCTTAGCTGCCAGGGCACGCTCCTCACTCATATTAAGCCTGCTGTAAACCAGCACCCCCAGATCCCTTTCTGCAGGGCTGTTCTCCAGCCAATCATCTCCCAGTTTATACCCATGCCCAGCACTACTCCAGCCTATGTGCAGAATCTAGCATTTGATGTTTTCAAATTTCATGCCATCGATGATTGCCCAATACAACAATCTTTCTAGACCCCTCTGCAAGGCCTCTTGTCCCTCAAAAGAGTCAACAGCACCTTTCAATTTGGTATCATCAGCAAACTTGCTAATGGTGCATTCAACTGCTGTGTCCACATTATTGATAAACATATTGAACAGAACTGGCCCTAGAATTGAACCCTGAGGAACACTGCTGGTGATCGGTTGTCAGCCAGATGTATCCCCTCACTCACTACAACCCTTTCAGCCCTGCACTTCAGTCAGTTCTTCATTCAGCATACCGTGTACCTGTTCATCTCACAGCTGGACAACTTGTCAAAGAAGATGCTATGAGGCATAGAATCAACAGCCTTACTAAAATCCAGAAAACTACACCCACCATCTTCCCTTCAACTATTAGGTGGGTGACTTTATCATAGAAGGATATCAAATTAGTTAGGCAGGACTTCCCCTTTGCAAATCTGTTGACCATGCCTGATAATTGCATTATCCTTTGAAAACCTTTCAATAGCACCCGATATGATCTTCTCCATAATCTTTCAGGTACTGAAGTTAAACTAAAAGGTCTGTAGTTCCCAGGGTTTTCCCCCACACTGTTCTTGTAAATTGGAAAAACATTGGCTCATTTCCCATCTGCAGGGATATCCCCAGACTCTAAAGACCTTTGGTAGATGATTGAGAGAGGTCCTGCTGTGACATCCGTTAACCCGCTAACCCTTTCAGTACTTCCTTCCCATCAGGCCCCATAGAATTCTGAACACTCAGCTGATAGAGCTGGTCCCTTACAATTTCAGTGTTCACAAATGGAAAGTCACTGATCCCACAGATGTGATCCCCCAACTTTGGGCAGCCCAAAGTCGATCATTAATATTAAAGACTGAGGAAAAAAAACACATAGAATGCCTCTGCCTTTTCTTCATTCCTATTTGTTTGGTGAGCATCTTCATCATGGACCTCATGGACCCCTAAGCCCTCAAAAGCAGATTCCCTGGGTACACTGCTAAGTAGCTCCCTTAATAGTTTAAAGTTTGCTGTCTTGAAATCCATGGTAGCAACTCTGCTGACCTTTTCCCTCATTACACCAAAAATTTTATAATGAACCATTTTGTGATCACTGTGGCCAAGACAGCTGCCCACCATCACGTCTTCTACCAGTCCTTCTCTGTTCGCAAAAAACAAGCCTAGGAGGGCATCATTCCTAGCTGACTCACTGAGTACTTGTGACAAAAAGTTGTCTCCTTCAGACTTCAGGAATTTCCCAGACTTGCTTGTCACAGTAATATGATATTCCCAGCTGATGTCTGTGAAGCTGAAATATCCCATAAGGACAGGGGCTACCGATCCATAGTTTTGTCCCAACTGCCTATAGAATAACTCACCGTGCTATCATCCTGGCTGGGCAATCAGTAGTAGACACCCACTACAACATCTCCTTTGTTTTCCGTCCTCCTAATCCTTACCCAGAGTGCTGAGTTTCAGCATCCGTGCAGGGACAGGAATGACTCTCACACATTGATGCAATGCACAGTCAATTCACTTTATTGCTCTGCTTGCGTGGTTATATACATTTTTCATATCTGTACACACGATCACCCTTATTCGGATAGGATACAGACATGAATCACGCGCTGTTCATGCACCCCACATTCCCTTATGATTGGTAATTATGCACTAACGCCAATAGCAACAGACTGCCTCCACATCCTTGAACACATCTTGTTTTTGCTAACCCACATCATGTGCACTATCAGAACTTTCTCAATTGTTATGAATAACTGCCGTTTCCAGCGGCCTGTTCAGTTATGCTAACTGTTTTACTTAAGCGGCCTAGTCATGCTGACTCTCAAGCTACATCAACCCCAACACCCAGAGGCTCTCAAACACATCATCCCTAATTGTAAGGGCTGTACAGTCACTCCTCTCCCTTACATACAGTGCAAGTCCTCCACCTTGCCTGCCCTGCCTATCACTCCTGAACAATCTACAGCCCTCCATCGCAACACTCCAGCTGAGGGAGTCATTCTATCAGACCTCACTAATAACAATGATATAGCTCTGGGAATGGACCAGCACTTCCAATTTGTCCTGTTTGTTTCTTATAGCGTGTGCATTGGTGTACAAGCAGATGTGCTCCTAAACCCTCTATGCTCCCAGGAGCAGCATAAATGCTCCCATTGACACTGCCACCCTCAGGTAATGCCATGCCAACCATTGGCTTACCTTACACACTCCTGTCTGCATCTTCTTCCCCCACCATTCCTAGTTTAAAGCCCTCTCAATCTTTCCTGCCAGCTTATGAGTAAAGAAGCTTTTGCCCCATCAGGACAGGTGGATCCCATCAGGCCCCAGCAAAATTTATGTCTCGAAGACTCTTTCATGATTATAAAAAACAAAGTTTTGGTGGAAGTACCAGTCTTGGAGCCAGGTGTTGATGTTCTGGCCTTGCCTGTTTTTTCCAGTATCTCTCTTCATTACTGGGAGAACTGAGGAAAACACTACCTATCTGTGCTCCTGAATCCTTTAGCATTCTTCCCATGGCTCTGAAATCTCTTTTGTTTGACCTTGGGCTTCTTGTTGCAACATTTTTGGTACCCACGTGAAAGAGCAGGACAGGGTAATAATCCAAAGGCTCTACTAATCTCATCACTTTTCTGGTGACGTTGGTGTTCAGTTATGTTTCATAACAAGTTTGTTGTGCATCCAAAATAATTTTCCCTTAAATGTGTAAACTAAATTCAGGACAAGCGTCAGCAGATAAATAATGATCCAGCTTCAATGGTTTCAAAGAGCAGTTATAATTGATAACCAAACAATTGACCTTTATTTAAGTAAATTTTGAGAACCACGTCTATTTTTTTCACTTACAGTCCCATTACTCTGTGTGTGTGTGTGTGTGTGTGTGTGTGTATGACAAGGTGGGGAGTTACCCTTTAATAAGAAGGAATTTTCACAACTTCTGCTTATGTGAGTATCATTTATTTAAGGAACAGAACAGTTTATTGATTTAAATCCAAATGAAGTTGAAAGTTAATTTCCAGATACAGATCAGAACAAAGATGCTGCAGAGCTATGAACAGTTGTTCCTATGTGTCTGTCTCACCTCTGGATAAAATTTTCTATTATAATCTCTTAAAATTATTCAGGGAATCAGTAATAGCCATTATCTATTATTAAAAGAACATTCACTAAACCATAACCAGAGGCATAATCTGCATTATTTTTCAAGAAACAAGTTAAAAATATATGTTCAGGTGATGACAGAAGTCCCAGAAGCAATTTCTTCTCATGATATTTCAATACAGTAAGCTGGGATGATGGAGAGTTTTACAATTAATGGCAGTTATGCTGGACATACTCTGATAAGAAATGATGGGCTTGCCATTTACAAACATCAAATTTTATGAGCTGGAAATGAAATGCAGTCATAACAGGCCAACAGACCAAGAAGTGGTATAAGCTGTAATTTCATGATAGCATATCTTCTGCTGGCAAAGCAAAAATAGTTCCCAGAGAAGATGAATTATGCTGTGTGATTGGCTAGGAAATGGCAAAAAAACTGCAGCATTTGTCAGTGGGTTTAGGGTTATGTATTCCTTATTTGCAATACAGAAAATAAAGTTTTGACTTTCATATTTCCATTGTAGCTGGAGGATATATTCACCAAATTTCCCCGACAGAAACTTTCACAGATTTTCTGCAGAAAAAGGCTGTAAAAGGAATCAGCAGAGGCTGCTGTAGCAACCACTTGACAGTGAACAGAAGAAAAGTAATGCACAGGCATTTAGAGATTTTCAGCATGAAGTTTTCAGATTTTTTTTGTATCTACTATAAAGTAACAGGTTTTCTGTTTCCCCTTTTTCCGCTGTACCTCATGACAAAATAGTTTCTTCTGCCCAGAAAGAAAAAAGATAATGCAATATGATATCCCACATCAAATGTGTTTCATGAGAATAAAACGTCAAAGAAAAATTCAGGAATATTATTTAGCAATACGGCACATTACAAGCAAGAACAGGGAGTGATGCATACAAGTACAAATTAATTCCTCACTGTTTGCAACCTGAATGTTATGAAATGCAGTATTTTCATTTCAGCTGGAGTGCAACATTAAAAATGTTTTTCTCCAAGGTCAATACATTTTGAATCTGTCATCAGAGTTGTTATGAAGATGAATGTTTTCACCTTACGAAAAAAATTCACAAAGATAGAAATAATATAAAAAGGTCGGCTCAAAAAGGGCCAGATCTCCCAAGCAAGTGCTCTTTTCAGCACTATTGCTCTGCTGCCTTTTGAGTGCTGTTTGTAATTTGAAATTCAGAGGCTTCTAGAATGGTGTTAAAGTCATCCTAGTTGCTTTAAAATCAGTTATTTATTCCCATGTTCCTGCAGAAAAGTAACATGATTTCTGAACACACAGGTTTAGCCATACTTCTTCATTTTTCCTCATCTTTTCAATAAAGTCAGTGCTGATGAAAATACTAGAGAATTGAAAAGTTACAGCTGACATGCTTAAAGTGGGTTTAAAAGTAGGTTTTCTAAATGTACTTATATTTTCAGCTGGGAATCCTTGCCTTACTTCTAACAACATGATATAATGAATTTCTTCATATTTGTTTTTGAAATCAAAACATCACACAGCTTAAATTCTCTCACTTAAAGAAAGCATGTGTTTTAGGCACAGTACATATTTTGGGCAAGTGATCTACCTTTCTACTTTACAAAGCATAGTACTAAAACCCCAAATCTTTAAATGAAATTAACATTAATTAAAAAAGTAATAAAATAAAATAAAATAAAATAAAATAAAATAAAATAAAATAAAATAAAATAAAATAAATACTGTCACTTTGAAAGAGCTATTTTCCTACAAGCATAAATTCATTTAGATATTCTACAGGCAGCAGAGTCGGAGCTGGGAATTCTTAAGTCTTTTTGCGATCACTGAAAGACTTGACAGTGAAAGAGAGGTATCAGGACATACCAGGAAAATTATGTCTCATGTTCCGATAATCTGCTGAGTCACATCCCAGAACGGGAAGAATGGGAAAATAATATCAAAATAATATTAAACAATTTGTATGATAAACATGGATTTCCATTTTGTTCATGAAATACGCAGACAGAAGCTAAATACTATAATTTTCGTATTGTTTAAAACTGTTTCAGCAATAGAAGCAAATAGAGTTTACAGAGTATGTACTAAACTTCTGGAGCTTGTTGCTACAGGCAGCTGTGGAGACAGGTAACTCAGCATGTTCAAAAAAGGTTCAGGTAAATTCATGGGCAACAGGTCCTTAAATGCACAGCAAAAATCTACAGGAGTATATACCCCCTGTGTCCTGGTTTCAGCTGGGATAGCGTTAATTTTCCTCTCAGTAGCTGCTGTGTTTTGGACGAGAAGAATATGGATAACACTGGTGTTTTCAGTTGTTGCTGTGAAATCAAGGACTTTTTTCCCAGTTTCTCGTATTCAGCTAATGAGCAAGTGTGCAGAAGCTGGGAGAAAGCAGAGCCAGACAAGTAGCCAAGCTGGCCGATGTAAATATTCCATACCATAAATGTCATGCTCAGTTCATGCATGGGGGTTGGTCAGGGGGCAGCTATCTTTTTTTCCTCATTTCTGGGAGTTTGAATCCTCTCTTGGCTAGGAGTTCAAGCTTTCTTTGGGCTGCGAACTGGTCGTCAGGTGGTGAGAAAAATTGTATTGCATATAGTTTGTTTTGCATATTATATTTATTTCTACCTTTATTATTTGTATTAGTATTTCCTTTGTTGTCTTATTAAACTGTCTTTATTTCAGTTCATGAGCTTGCCCTTTTGTCCATTTGTCCTCCGCATCCCGCTGTGGGGGAACGGAAGGGGTGAGTGAGTGGCTGTCTAGTGCTTAGCTGCCAGCTGCTGGGTTAAACTATGACACCTTGATATCCTTAACACAGCAGGTTTGGAAAGTACAAAGAGAATAAAACAACTCGCTTTAAGTCTTGTAGAATCATTATCAGAAACAAAATTGATCTGACCCAGTAGAGTACTTTTCTTATGTTTTTATAGTCACTAAACTGTGTACATGCTGCTTGCAAATTTTGTTGTACAGTAGATCAGTTTAGGCAAGTAATGGCTCTGGATTAATATGCCTCCTAAAAGCACCACTAGATTTTAAAATAGTAAAACAACCATGTCACATATAATTCCATTTTACTCACAACACAAAATAAATGTAGCTAAATGTGCCTAATTGTTTGTAGAAAGCTAAAAATAAATTCCAACTTAAAAAAAAAATATCCACTGATGTGAACAATTACCAGTACTTTTCGTTGTATTCAGCCACTTCTAGTGCAGACACGTGAATTCAGGTGAATCACTCTCACACAAAAAAGCTGCATAACACTAGCTTGCCAAATCTGCTTAACATACCGCCACTATATCCAATACTGTTCCAAAACGTAAGCATAGACTTAGGACAGCAGTACTGGCAAAAAACAGTTATCTGAGGCATGAATTGATATGTTCATTTTATTAGGCAATACTTTAATGCAACAGAGAGCTCAAACGCTTCCCTTCATTCCCTTAGCACTGGCAGGTGCAAAGTATATCATTGCAGACCATGTCACAGACTGTAATCTTATGGTGATTCAGTCTCCATCTAAATAGCATGAAGAGGCAGTGTAAATAAGTGATGGAAATGCTCTGATTATATTACTTGGGGTGGTTATTTTCTTTTCTTTAAATATTGAATGACATTTTTTTGAGAAAAACATAGAAAGCAAAAAGAATGAGAAACCGAGGTCATTCTCTTCCCTCAAAGATAGGATTAGCTATACTAGCTGTATTCTTCACAGTTACTTGCAAAACATTCAACACTGGAGGTCGAGAACAGGTCAGACTAACTTTCTGTAAGCTGATGTTTTTAAGTAAACTTTGAAATACTTGGATTTTTTGGCTGTTGTTTATTAATTCTCGCTTTTTTCTAAGCAAATGAAAAAAATGTGTGAGCGATTACAACAAGTAAGAGAGAAATAACCTCACTTTTTAAGCAGGGCTATCTTCTGTGAAAGCAACCAATATCAGGGATTACTGAACAATAATATTAAGAAAATCTTCTACTGTGATGGTCTTCCCTGCCTACTATAATAAACGCCAAATAAAATTTTCTTATATTCAGCATAATATAACAATGAAACAACCTGACAACCCTTACATAAATATATAAATGTGGTGTGTTAACCTTGAGAAACAGCCAAACACCCACCCAGTTTCTTGATGTATTAAGAAACAAAGTGAATATTCCTCAAAAATCTGACAGTGTAATGTAGCTGTACTGACTGGATAGGAGGCATTACCAAGCACCATGCTTTGCAAGTGAGAAAATCCCTGCTTTGCCTGGACTCTTTCAGATCAATTTTTCTTCTAATGTAAGATATATTATATTGTCCTGCCTTGTGACATTTGGATTGCCTATCTGCCTGCCTTAGCAGATCAAACTGCAGTGTCACCTTCTATGAAGTATACTTTTAGTTTGATAAGACAAGCATATTTCTACCTTACTGCAAATAAACTCAACTTGTATATCTAAGAATCTTCTTTGCCTACTTCACTTGCTGTACTTGTTTCATCATGGTGAGATTTTCTTTGTTTCAGCCAAATCTTTTTCATCATTACTGGCCTTTCAGTGTTAGACTTCAGTTTGTGTCATTCTCCTCATGATCATGCATCTTTTCACAAATATCTGCAGAAGAACTGGAGTACACAAGGAGACTCATGATGAAATATGGAATTATGGCCTGATAGGATTTTGGGGCATAGAAATGCTCACTACTGAAGAGTAATACACAGAAAGTTTTCTTAGGAGTGCAGGTGACAACCACCATGTCTAGGTTATCCTTTATTAGTGGCGTATATAATTTTCCTGCCTTCCTGGGCAGAAAATATGTGACTTGTCTACATAAGCATATGCTGAGTCAAAGTGACATGCTAAATCAGTGCATTTAGATTTGTTTCAGTAGTCCACGTGGTTATTCCTAGGCTGTAGCATTCAACTCACCTAATTTTTCTTAGACTTAGATGTTTAGGTTATAGATATTTTATCCCCTAAATCTTTCTTTGCAGCCAGATATATTACAGCAGATATGGCCGGGTATATCAATGAAATTATTCAGCCCCTTTCTATGGTCTGAGGAGACGATCAGACACTTTAGAGATTCATTCATTCCATCATTACTTCCTAGAGAAAGCAGAAGAGATGAATCGCATCCTTAATTTTAGACTTCCACATCAGACTTAATCATACTAAATTCCCTAGCCTGAGAGTAACATCTAAGTCAGGGTGATTGGGTCTCGCCCTGGGTTTATATCCAGACAGGGAAATTGTAATTTGCTTGAATTCTAATTGAATCATAACAACAGGTCCAGAGAGGATGATCTAGAGCCTCTTCCAACTAGCCCTAAATTTCATCCTTCAAATATATCAACACAGAGGAAATTTGCTTTCAACCACTGCAAGAAACTTTGAAACAGAGGATGGAATTCCCTTCAAGCAATTTTTTACAAAAAGTGGAACACAGCCAAGTAGCTGATATTTTTGCACTTTCGTAACTACTGCTGCAACAAATTTCTGTTCCATTATGTATACTGAAATGCTGCCATAGTGGAAAAATGGATAATTCAGAAGCATGCTGAAGGTGTACTTCTGAGCACAGCAGTGTGATTAAAAATTGACATGAGCATGCAACATTAAAAACACAAATCCAGGAAAGAAAGACCTTGATTCTCCTGGGACTGCTTTTCGCATGAAGTATGCAAGAAAAGGCACTTGCAAACCCTGCAGCAGTGCTAAGATTCCGAGCATTTGATTTGAGATCATTGCTAGGAACTGAGGAAGACTAAACCAGAAAAGAGTAGTTTCATGTAGCCCGGTATTGCTTTTGCTAATAGAAGCCTAAAGGCATTTTATTGGCTCTGTGGGGCCTTAGGACTGGATCTTGTCAGTCTTCCTTAGCCTGGACTGATCTTAGACTTGCCCAGAGCTTGCTTGTTTTATCTGTAACATCAGTTGTCTGTCATCCAATTATTTTTAGTCTTGCTTAGATTCATGCAATTGTAACATGCAATGTATATTGTTACAATAATTTTGACATATTTCTAAAAGTAATAGATGGTGATAACATGTAGTTGCTCTATATAGAATGAACTGCTGATGACCCTGAGATAAGGATGTGGCATATAGGAGTACAAGGGTGAAATGCTAGCAAAGGCCTTGGAACTGTGAACACAGGCACAAGGGCTATAATCAAATCACCAGGGGTCCATTACTGATCATTAAACTAATGCAGCCTGGGGAGCTGGGTTAAACCAGTTTTAGGGGTGAAAAAGAACACAAAGAACAAGTACATTACACTATATGAAATGGACACCATATACAGTAAACGTGGATATAACATGGAATTGGAAAGCAATGAAGAAAAAAACGAGATACAAACTGTGCTAGAGCATTTATTAAAAAAAGACATGAGTGCATGCCAGTGTGAAGAGGAAGCAACTATCAACATCATGCTTCTCTTAGCAAGAGCGGGAAGAAGTCCCTCACTTCTAAAACCACACTTCTCCAGCTGAGGGACTTGAGACACTGATGACTTTCTGTAACCCAGTCATCCAGGCCAATGCCATCAACCTTAAGATGCAGAGAAAGGATGAGAATATCACAAAAAAGTTTGATACACATTGTATTGTGTTATTAGACTTCTCTGTTCAATAGATAATTTAGACTATGATTTTTAGTGTCATTGTCACTGAACTAACAATAACTGTTTGTTGCACATCTATTATATTCTAAAATATTTCCATTAGATTAATATTGAATATTCTGTTTCACATACAAAGTGTGTTTCTTAGTCCACACAAGCTGCACGAGGTGTCATTGCAGCACCATCACGTTACTCCTTTCAAAAACGGTGGCAGATGGTGTGGCTTTGCTCTGGGTGAATCTTCCTGTTGAAATTGAAATGGGTTCATACGCTCAGTATTTCATAGGGCAGTCTATGGTATTAAACTGTGCAGCAGATAGACAAGCTTTACATGGTCAAAACACCAAAACCATACTCAGGCAATTCAGTTTCCTGACACCAAAGTTCACCATCATTTCATCTTTGCTGCTGACATTTAGTCATAGTCTGGCTTTTACCAGGGCCTCCTGGGTGAAGTCTAGTCAGGACTGGATCACTGTGACCAAGCATATCAGCTTGAATGATCTCTGAATATTTATTTCCTCAGCTAGTTTTTTTCACCACCAGCTGATTCCGTGAGGAAGATATTTTGGACTTTGGAGAAGACATAAGACCTTAGTAAATAGCCAATTTAACATATTTTTCTAATGTTTCTTGGCACTTAAAATAATGAATAATTACATGTATAAGCAGGGAATTAAATAATGGTAAAAATGTGGCATTTTCACAGTATGCTGCATCACCATTGTCATTCCTAGACTACAGTGTCCTGCTCTGCAGTAATACTTTAGACACAAACAATTTGTTAGCCATTATTTGGAATGATAATCAGTCTTTTGGTCTATCTGGTAATTTTTTCTTTTCCATACCACACATTTATTACTGTGTATTACCTTTTTTCAAGCTACTTTCTACTAAGTTAGTTGTTATGCTGTTCTGCCTTTTTGCATGTATTTAATTATAATGATAATATTTCGTAATAATGTAATTTAGTGGTAAATATTTGGCTTGGAAACAATATCATTGCCTTCTAGCTTTGGATAACTAGAGAATATTTTGGGGAAAATGTTATGCATTATAGCTTCAATTTAAGGAAACAGAAGAATTATTTGCAATGGATAATGACTGAGAAAGGAAAATTATACAAGAGTAGGCTTCAAACTTTGCTGTGAAATTGAACTGAAACATTTAAAAAGAGCTATTCCAGAAGAACATGGTATGTTATGAAAGGCATTGTCAAATAAAATAAATGTCTTAAAAGTGCTCTTCTTCTTTTCATTTTTTTTCTTTTTTTAAAAAACAAAAATTGATGACACTGAAGCACTGGGCCTGCCACGGTGTTTGGCCACAGAAAGTGCTGCTTGAAATTACATTTTCGAGTGACACCCTGGAGCTCTGGAGGGCGGAAACTGGAATTGATACTGAAAATGTATCAACAAAGCTATTATGTGTAGCATAACCTAAAAGCCAAAGCCATCAGCTTCTGAATGAAAGGAATAACTTTTCCTTACCTTGAAAAGAAATACATTAGCATGACTAAAATTTTGTGAGCTGGAGTAATAAAGAGTCATTTCTTCTGCTCCCAGGGCAGCCTACCCATGAGACACATCTCTCTTCCACAATGCCACAAGAACAGTTACCTTCAGGTAGCTAAGGAAGCTTTTGGAGGCTTTGAGGCTCAGCAGACAGATGCAAACTGACAGCTAGGACAGAGTTATCTTTTTACAGAGATAGGAGTGCGGTATCTGTAGTCAGGTTCAGGAATCTCCACTTCAGAATTTGACCCTCACTCAAGGAGATGAATCAGTTGGCAGGAACAATCTAGTAAGCTCCTGATTTCAGGCAAGACCTCACTGGAGACCAAAAGTCTGCTCTTTCTGCTTAGTCCGACCTCAGGTGGTCTGTGATTTCCCTTTACTACTTTTCCCTTAAGGTCTAACGTGCTTCACAAGTACATTTCATGGGTTGAGTGCATGGCAGCTCATTAACCCTGGATCAATCACTCTTCCCTATTCCATTTTTGCTTTTCCCAGTCCCCATGATATCCACAGGCAAATATTTGGTGAATTTTTTCAGCATTACACTGTGCTTGGGGAATAGAGTCTTTCAAAAAATCAGCCTTTGGCTGTATTCAGCGCAGGTAGTATTTAGGGCACAATGAATCTTGAAAAACAAAGAGTTACTGTTAACTTCTAGTCAATAAAGAGCAGCAGTAAGAATTTCTGAAGTGCAATCTGTTATCCTAACATAGATGTTTATAGCAGATAAGATGAATCAAACTTTCGCAGCACTTCCAAAGGGTACCTAGACTGGCTGGTCCAGATGTGAATACTCACTGTCACGTGAATACCATCTTTTTGTCTACAAAGACTTCTCTTTAAAGATTTCTCCTCATGACTGAAGAAGAAGTAACGGTGATCCGTTCAGATTCTATGTGTAAAATTTAGATGTCTTGATTTAGGCAAAAGAACCTCACTGAACTAACTTCCAGAAGGTGGCAGACTATGCTTTGAGGCCAAATCAATTGTGGCTCTTCCTCACCGATGTGCAACAAAGTAATCTAAGGTGCAAACAAGCTAAACTGGGTATTGACTGGAACACAGAGTTTCTCGTAGGTAGCTTGTGTTGAGGAGGTACATGAAAAACTGAAAGAGGTCTGGCATCACTGTCTCAGATATTTCTTTTCTGGTGAATTACAGGAACAAAAGCTTGGAAACATGAGGCTTGCTGCCAAACCTTTTTTGAGATGTAGCATTAGTTCACAAATCTGCAGCCATGCTTGGGTAATATTACTGCAGATGTTTCCACCTGCTGGTCAGTGTGCCAGATTTCATCTGCCTCTTTAAGTTCCAGTAGTATATCCTCATTTCTTCCTGTTGTTCTATTACTTTATTATGTGATATTGATTTCTACTATTTATTTCAAACATATGGTAAACAACTGGCATCTAAAATTCCATGGTGTTCAGCAGCAAGAGCAATCAATACCTATTTTGATTATTGAGTAATCCTGATCATATTATTGATTACAGTAGTAGTGACAGTGATCACTGAGTAAAAAATACTACAAATGTAGCCCATAGAGTACTAAGGTAATTCTTACTGCCAGAAGTGTTTAAAATTACCATTTTTTCTCGGTGTTTCAAACACATTCTGACATAATTTTATTTGAAAGAATCCATCAGACTGTCACGTAATTTCACAATGTTCTGGTATATTTAGGGCTTCTCCCGCCAGAAGATCATGATCTTCCAGATCTACCTAGAGCAAAAGAGTTATGAAGAATCAGAAAGTCACAGTAATGAAACTAAAGATAAAAATTCTTCCAAATGAGAAACAAAGGAGACCATCAAAAGAAAAATATGTTGGCCATGCTCTCACACAAACCTACTGTCACGCAGAAAATAAGATATAGCATCTTATTGCTAAGTAACTTGAATAGCTGGACAAGGTTATTCAGTGACAGCATAGTCCACACAGCCAGTTTGTCATTGGCTTTGGTACTCCTGGCATGGTGAATGTCTTGCCAGTAACATAATTAGAGGTCTGCTGTCAACTCTTACTTTCAGCTTTCAGCTGATTTTCTTTCCCTGAAGAAAGGCGCTTTTTTTTTTTTTTTTGTCTAAATATCTTAATTCACTTGATATACTCCTCATTCACTTTCAGAGGAGCTTAACTCATTTCCCTCAGAGGGGTGACAGAAAGAACTGCACACACTCTGAGTTCATTATCGCCTTCTTACCTCGTTGTGCAGAGCAGTTTAAGATTCACACAAATCCAAGAATGATCGTCCAGTGACCCAGCTTTACACATTGGAGTCAAGTTTTCATCTTGGCCGCAGTCAAGATGAAGACTCATGTCATACCTACTCCTAACTGGGTTACACTAGGAAAACTTTTTCTGTAAGAAATGCAGCTATGCTTCCTACCTTTTTCTCCCTACAGCCTTACATGTGGTTCTCAACTAGACTCTCCAGTCCATAGAAGCAGTACGTAGAAACCATGTAAAACAAGCTATGATAAAGGATGAAAGATACAAGAGCAGGAGTTACAGGGGACACCAATCAAACCACAGTCTGCAAACAGCAGAGCTGGATAGAGATATGTAATGGGGTAATAAAGCACTATTTGAGAAAAATCAGCTATAATTGCTTAGGAAAAGATGAGATAACCAATTTCAGGAAGAATGTTTGTACATCACTGTAAAAGAAGGCCCCCTGTAGATAGAATAAAGAGGTCAAAGTAAGCTTCAGGCACTACCCAACCCTCATTCTGCTGCAGAAAGAACAGCAAGTCTCAGCAGCAAGCCAGACTGACAGCTTTGGAATTTAGAGATATCCATATTTCTGATTGCTGTTTCATAGTTGTAAGGTATTTCAGATGGTTTGTATTCAGTAATATATATATAATAACTCTAGTCCTACTAAAGACAAAGTGAAGTTATCTCCATCTATCTAATCAAAGTTATTTATGAAGCTCTGCAAATAGCATATCTTATCTCATGATACCTGTCCAACAAAATTCTCCTAAATGCACTTCAGCAACATGGTGATTATAAAATGAGCCTGTATTTGTTCTGCATTTAGCCTTGTGTAATAACTAATTTTCTGATATCTGCTCAAAGCTGTTAGGTAATAATAATTTGCAGGTCCCAGAGACAACTGTCTGAAAGTGGCCAACCCCACAAGCCTGTAAGAAAAGTGGAACTAGATCAGTCAGAAGGGAAAGACTCTATGCACACCATGTAATCTGTTTTTTTACATTTCTAAATTCAGCATCTTCAGAAACCTATTTCACCCAGTCTGTCTTCTTCCTCTGCTAGAGTGGTATGAAGGAAGAGAAGAGGAAAATGTTGCTTCAGTCTCTCCAAGTTGTCCTATTCCTCAACCAATTCATCCCATTCTTCCAAAGATATATCTAAAGCTCACATGTTGTCGCAAAGGTTTTGTGCTTTGTGCATCATCCATTCTCAAAAGGTTATCCAAACGGTATAAAAAAACAAAAGATCAAGGTAGGACTCCTACTTCAAAGAATCACTGTTGACTGCAGGTCCAGACATTAGCATAATTTGTTTCCAGAAGTGCTGAGCTCAGTGAGCTCAATTTCAGTGAGCCTTTCCGCAGGGGTAAGAACCGAGCTGCTTCTCCAGGCCACGATCACTGAGGTTGAGGGTTTGTAATTCTGTCTCCTGTATTCTAGTCTAATACTTCTGACAGAAGTGGCAGGGTAGGGCTAAATAAGTCATCAAGACTGCATTAATTTCATGTTTTCTAATTGCCATTTGAACAGTCTATGCTTGGCAAATGAGTCTCCAGCCAAGGTGCAAGCAATAATGGCAATTAAATAAAAGATATTACACCCACGCACACAAGAATATTCTTACATGTATCTCACGCATTGTGTTAAATATCAGAACATAAAAATTCTAAGGACCAGCAGAGACTCATACTTCAAAGTAACATGCAAACATTCCTGTTCATTATCAGTATTTTAATATCAAATTCCCTATAGGTTTAGTTGTCTTACCAGAGGGTTCATCCTTTGGATACAAATGCCCAATATTTTAATGCTATTGAATAAACAAAACTAAGCTTATCTATCATTATAGTTTTCCTCTTGTTTCCTGAGTTGTAGAAGAATTCAGATTCTGTAAGGGAATAGTGTAGAGCTCCATTATATTTCAAGAAAGCTAGTATCCATAATACAAAGATCAAAGTTCTAATTAAATTTTACTATATTTAAATACAATAATCTTAAATCCAGTGTATTGAACAGAAATTGTGATTCCAGCAATGTAAAAGTCATAAATAAATAAAAAATTTTGGACAATGTCATATCTTTATCAGAGGTACTGATACGGGCCACTCCCTTGAATACCAAAAAGCCATACTTAAACATTCTAGTTCTGAGAGAATTTTTATTTTGGTTCGAATAAGTTTCTTCTGTGTATTCAGCAGTATGGTAAGTGCAGCTACTGACACATTTTCACAGAGAGAATGTAAAATTAAGTAATCTGCTTACCATGCATAGGAAGATCAAAGCTGTGAGAGAATTCAAAATAGAGGGATTTGCAGATTGAGGCACTTTGTGTTCTTCCTCCAAACGGTTTTATTTTAGTCTTCCTACTTCTGCTTTTGTTTTCCAAAAAAACCCCACATTAGATCTATCCTTACCTAAAATTCCTTTTGAAAGCCTATATAGCAAAGAAGCACATCCCGAATTGACAGAAAGGAATAGTTAGTCACTGTAATGTAGGTGTAGAAACACTGTTCTCTATCTTATTATCTGTCCTTAAAAGGTCTGTCCTGCTGCAGTTCTGAGTGAAAAGAATTTTCTGTAGTTCCTTGTCTCTTTTTGTTTCTAAGAGTTCAGTGTATCTTGAAGTGTATCTGCTACTACTAAGGAATCACAATTCTATAGATTCAAAATGAGAATGTGGACTGAAGGAGTGTCTCCAAGATAACCAAAATGCAAATCTACACCAAAAGAACCAGTTTGGTAAAAAAGTACATTTCAAAGTCTAAGTAAATTGCAAAATACAGACCTCTCTTATGTGTATATGAAAATACACACACAACAAAAAAAAAACCCTCAGAGGTTCACAACTGCCTGATATTATGAACAATTTAAGGAAAATTTAGAAAAGTATTGGATACTGGACCATTCATCAAAAAGGTGAGATTGAACTGATCTCAACCTATCAAATGCGTTCTCTTGATTTTCCAGGAAATAACATCCTGAACCAGAAAAAGATGAGTGCAGGTCCCTAATGTGCTAATACTATATTTACAGGAAAAAAACATCAAAACCAAAAACATATGGAACATAAAAGTGACTTCCTTTACTGTTCTCTGCTAAGACCCATTTTCACAGAACACTCTGTTAAAAAATATCTCATTTACTACTCTGAAATCTAACTGTGCTAAGGATCTTAGTTCTTAATTGTTCGCTGAGTTACACTTGTATTAGCAATCTACAGGATCTGGAAAATAGTCATAAATTATCAAGTCCAGCCCAAAATTGTCCAGTTTTTATGGTGTGAAGTCTTCATGTGGATGAAGGGAGCAAAATAAGGATGTTTTAGCAGGGGACCAAGCCCAAAGCTTTGCATTTTTCGTGCATGAAAGGGAAAGGAGTAAGCAGTTTTATGGTGTTTTAGTAAATGATAATAAAGCCCAGTTCCTCCAAAAAATGGGAGCCACTCTTTCCTCACCAGTGGGTGTATCCTTTGAAATCAGACCCACCGCCCAGGGTAGCACGGCATACAGAAAGAACAAGCCACAGAAAATATAAGGTCATTAAACGCCTGCCAGGTGACACCATTCTGCTTTTGAGTGTTGATTTCCCAGGGGGAGTTCCCCAAATGACACCGTCTTCCTCAGTCTTTCCTTCTTGCGCTTTCTCCACAGCACAAAGAACAGCACAAGCTTTATTCTTAGAAGTAATGAATGAACCTGAAGGATACTCTGCCAAGCCATGCAAAATTAATTAGGTCGAGGACTCGGGTGCTGCAGGGTGACTGCTACACTGACATTTTTAAGCAGACTGTCTGTAGCACAGCAGCCCTGCCTTGTCGTGCCATCCCAAAGATCAGCATTACCGGACGTGTTCATCAAATCGCTGAGCATAATCATATTTCCTTTCATAACTGTCATGGCTTCTTTCCTACATGCTCACTCCCCTCTCTTTTTCTTCTGCATTATATTTATTATTATTATTTTGCCTGCAAGAAAGGAAAGGTTTCAGTAATACTGCTGGTTTTTTCCTTTGTACAACAGCTCCCTCTAATGTTCTCTCTTTTTTTTCCTTCTATTTCCTGATGGAGGAAGAAAAACCCCTTCAAGTTATACTTGCAATTTGATGAAAAAGGTTTCTTTGGCCATTCTCTGTGTTGTGAATATGCAAATACAAAAGCTGAAGCTGACAAGAATTGTATCAGGAGACTTTATATTCGTTCAGTGAATAGGCTTTATCAACACTATCAAGCAATTACAGTGTGATTAAAAAGAACATAAATATTACTGAAATTGGCTTCCCTTAAACAGATTGTTTTGGGTTTTTTCAGTGTTTCAAAGATTTATATGTGATTTGATGGCAGAGACTGACTTACTGTTAATTTATTTGTCTTGTTCCAATAACAGCCATCTCTGAGTACGTAAATATCTAAACTGACTACATGCTGCTTGGCCAGCTTGGTTCATGGATATGCAGATGTGCTGTTCTGGACTCTCTTTGAGAAGCCTATGAGTAGCAAAGTGTTGGATCCAAAAAAACAAACCCCAGGCACAAACATACCAATTACTGGGGCCATTGAGTAACGGCAGTCAAGCTGTGGAATAACAGAAACAAGACAGGCCATACAGCTATGGAAAAATGAACTTAGGAAGAATTGCAAAAGACAGGAAGGTAGACAAAACAGTGGGTATGAGAAGCAAAGGGTTAGGGAATGAATGATCAATAGGATTAATAGGCTTTAAAAGCAAGGAGGTCACTGCCTTTACCCAGGTCAGTCTCCTCTCTAAGCCCTAGATCCGAAGCAGGTGGATTTCTTCTCCCCAGATACAGAGCTCCCAGATACTGTGGTTGTGGTTGCTTTCAAACAAATATTGCTGTTCGAAAACCCTGTGTTTGTGCACACCCAATGTAATGACATACAGTCTCCCATTTCAGGATGAGAAGGCTTTTCATCCCCAGGAGTGTCACAAAATTCAGTTAAAGTTTGGCCTCTCAGTGTGAAGGCTGTTTCAAGTACCACTTGACATGAGCAAATAGTTATAGCAGACTAATGGTCAAAGTTCAAAACAACCACAGCACTTAGCAATTAATTAGCATTCTTGTTATAAAACTTTGTACAGATCTCTGAAGTTTTTTGGATCTAAAGGATGAAGTTTTACATTAATTTGTTTCAATTAACAGTTAATATTTTTTGCAATTTCTTTTCAACTGTATCATCAGAAAAAAACAGGAAGAGTTTCTTACATTTAAAATAACCTTAAAAAAATGTAGAAAGCACATTATCTTCATTGGAAGTCAGTGTTTATGAAATACGGCCAATATTTCTTACTGGTTATTTTTTTTGCTGCTTTTAGGAACCTCAGTCTGAAATGTCAGGGATTTTTTACCTACTAGGTAAAAAGAGGACTAATGATTAGTGTATTTTAATAAAATAACTTGTTTTGATTACAGAAAATAAAAGCTTGTTATTAAATCAAGAGCTCCACAAGTTCCTTAATTGCCAGTCAAAACAACTACTTATTTTTACAAACACCCACCAGCATATACGCTGACATTTTCATTGATGTCAATATTGTCAGCTCTTTTCATGACAGTATGACATTTTAATTTTAACCTGAATAAAAATCTATGTGAGTGTTCAGAGACAGTTATATGAGAGTCTTTGAAATGAAATTTCTGGCCATCATGCATCTGTAAACATAACTGCGTCTCAAAGATGGAAAGTCTCCAAAACCCAGTATTTTATATATATATATATATGATTATATGTATATATGTATAAAAACCTCTCAGGACAGTCATTTTAGGGTAAGTATAACTCTAAATTTAAAAGTAAAAAACAAAAAAAATGCCTTGAAACACAGGGAAATTGTGTGGTTAGAGGACATGAAGAGAGAAGTTCCTGATGGTGGACACAGCTAGGTTTTTGGCACTCGGTAGCACCATATCTTCTGGAGTACCCTACCAGAACACGAAGGCTTTGGCGAGCGACCTGCTGGTCCTTCTGTGCTTTGAAACAGTAGAAAAAGGGAAGGCGACTACATTCGAAGGCACATCTGCTTTAATGCAGAGGAGGGAAATTCAACCCACGTTTTTGTGAGAAGGAATGCAACTGCAATAAGGGGCACGTCTGGGGGTTTTCAGCCTCCCTCAGAGCTACAACACTGCCAGCTCTGTTGGCTTGTGGGCGGCGTGGTACCTAGACACCGTGCAGTGCTGGCAGGCAAGTGGGTGACTGCCTACACCTGGGGCGAGCCTTAGCAACGAATCGGCTTGCCTCTTCCGCCTCTCCAATCTCCGAGTAAGGAAAATACCCCAGAGTCAGAGCTGATATTGACTAAAAGCTTAAGTTTAGAGATCAGTTCAAAGCCATAGAAAAGATACAGATATTTGTAGCCATATTAGAGCAGTGAATATAAATCTACAGGAAAAAAACGATAAATATTGCCTGCTGCATTTTAGCAGTGAACAGAAAAAAAATATGCTCTATATATTCCGTGCTACGCAGGGCTTTCCAGGCGATATTTCCGTGTCAGCCAGCTCTCAGCGCTCACTAGGGACAAGCACACTTCTCAGTTCCTGTTTATGTCTTTGGATTTCTCACCTGCTTAACTGCATGCTGCAAATATAACTTCAGCTCACACGTTCTAATTACACAGGAAGGCAGTTCCCCCAGTGCCTCACACTGGCTGATCCCCGCGCAGCGTGATGGGGGGACACCCAGGGGTGGGGGGAGCCCCTCGGTGCCGCAGGACTCTATGTGGCCAGCTGTATATATCTGTATGTATACGTGTATGTATATGAATAGTGAGTGTGTATGTGTAGCTGCTGGCAATACACACCCAGCCTTCATGCTGGATGGACCTGGGGTCACGGGGCTGTAGCAGCCTGCCGTCTGCCAGGTTACTGCCTTCAGCAGCTCCGTGTATTTCATATTTTGCATCCTCAAAGCATTAACCAAGGAATCGCATTCCTATTTAGGATGGGCTTGTTATTTTCTGGCGCGATAGGCTTTGAAGATCAACCAGTTCTCCTTTCCTGAGCAGATTTTGTTTGTGTTCTTTTTCACAGAGCTGCCTCAGCCTTTTCAACATGCACTGCAATACTATGCTTAGCTGTACGAGTGAAATAGAAATGGCTACCTTTGCAGTTACTTTGTAGAGCGATGTATCTTCTTTTCTCTTCTCTCACAGAGGGATGGAAAAAAACATTTTACATCAGTATGTGAAAATGAGACTTCGGCAGAACAAGATTCAAGATGTCTGAGTAAGTTAACAGATCGGACTATTCATTTCTTCAATGCTTAATCTAGTAGACAGCAACAACCCCACAGTAAAGTTATCTATGTTGGAGTTCAACAAGAACCAGATTTTTCTTGATTTTTTTTAATGAATTCCACTTTTTTCTTGACTTTCAGTGAACTTTTGCACTATTTTTTTATGAATCAGCATTTTCTGCAATGGGAAAAATGTTGAAGTGTTGAATTTACAATGAGCCGCAGCCAGCGTAAATGCTAATGCTGACACCTGACGTAAGTAAGCCTCAGACTGCCCAGGCAAACCAACACAACAGGCTTTCTTGCAATTCCACATTTGGAAGAATGTTCTGGCTATAGGCAACACTGTGCAAAGCACTGCAAGAAGGATTTGTAGGAAAGTTTGTGGACAATTCCTAGATTCAAGAGAGCCTGGCAATTGCAGAAAGTGTGCTAGTGCTTCAGAGAAATTGTATAAACATGAATTTATTAACGCCATTCCCCACAAGCATTGTCTCAAGAAAACAGTAATCATTAAGTAGCTCTCACTGAAATCTGATTTCAGGACGTTTTTGAACTTCTCTAAACTGAGTCTCAGCCACATGGCTTCAGTTCTGGCAACAGTGCAGGTTTCTGTGCCACCACGAGAAAATGATGGTGAGGGTATTTACAGTGACTAACATTAGGCAGCTACCTTAGGCTGTGTCTGCAAAAGCAAGCAGGGCAGCATAGCAAGAACTGATCCGAAGGGAATAAGTATTGGCTCCCAGCGTCCATGTCATCTGCAGTTTGGAGGCTTTACTTTAGAATTTCTAGTGTGCTTTTGTAGACTGGATACCTCCTGGCAGCTGGAGCACTCCCGGACCCCATCTTTTAAGACAGTCTTAACTGAAACCCCAAGCCCTCTCCTTTCTGCGAAAGCATGGCAAGCAGCAGTGATGAGGAAATTTATTTTAAAAGCACTCTGCTTACCCAAACTACAATGCTAATGGAGACACCAGATTAAATGACCAGATTAGGGACCTGAACAAGGAAAGGGAAGAAAAAGGCATTACTCTGGCTCCTGTCCCATTGGAGAAAACTATAGAATGACTCTTTTAATTTAGGAACTTAAACCAGATGCCCAAAGGTGATGCTGTAAGCATCCTTCCTGAGCTCTCTGAGGGACCTACTGTTGAATCAGAATGAAAATACTTCCTTTTTTTCCCCCTCTCTTTTTTCTTTGCAGTCTATTGACTTACTTCTTGGCATCATGTTCTGCAATTTCTAGATAATACTTGTCACACATAAATGTGCCTAAAACATAAGCAAGGCATTATCTGTCTTTACGCTGTAGATACATTAACACTCTGTTATATCTGACTATGGAAACCTGCATTAGCTGTCAGCTGGAAGCTTTTCTGTCTTTAGAAAAGCACACCAAATCACTTCTCATTCAAATCTGATATCAACAAAATCCCTCTAAACTTGCTTTTCTCTGAATATAGTATTCTCCAAATCCCACTTCAGACAACATCCAGGATGAGCTGAACAAAGGGAGGCTTTAGATAGCTGGCTCCTATTGTTGTTAATGCTGCTGCTGAAAGAAAGGTGGTGTTATCATCAAAGGGGGCTTTCTGCAGTGCAGTTCCTTTCTAGCTGCTTGAATTTAATTGTACGTTTTCCTGTGGAGGTCAAAGGACCAAAAAGCTCTCAATTCTGGTTTTTAAACCTGTCTTTTCTTCAGACAGCTGAGGTGGGCACTCATTGCATTGTTTACATCATAAAAAAAATAATAATTACTGTTACATGTAAATAAGAAGCTTTCTGCTGACGAGTTACCTTGAGCATTTTCTGCAGGTAGGACTCTGTGTAACACCCCTGAGAAATGGGATACTGCAGGGAAACGAGTAAGATAAACTGGTACATACTGAAAAGTGGTGTAAGTGATATTCAGGCATTCCTGCATGCTTCACACAGTTATGTGTTCCTCCCTTCTTCTCACAGTAGGTAAGCATGCTGTGGGACTACCAGGCTCCATACAAACATCAAAAAAAAATATGTACAAAAATGATCTGTAAAAGGAGGACATCAGTATACGAGCAAGTAGCTAATAAAAAATGTGCCAGTGAAAACAGCATCAGAATATACAGTATTAACATTAAGCTTTGGATAAACATTAGTTTTGGGATGTGTTTCAGATTGTTTCTGGCTGCCTATTTGCAATGTCATAATTGGGATATATACAGAAAAAACGTGATGTCAGGATGGTTTCAATGTAATTTCATGTATTTCAAGAATAAAGATAGCTGTAACTGTCATAACCCAGGAATTAGGAAAAAGCAAGGGAAGCCATCTAGTACCTGGTATAAATGTTTTGCTCCATCTAGAGAAGTTAAATAGCAGCTGTAGCAAGACAAATATCAGCAGATATCTCTAGAAAGTTCCTGAACTCTAACTTGTGGTTGAGTTTGGCAGACCCAATAAAAATCAGGCATAACCAGTGCATAACTATTTACCCTGAGAGGGTTATAAAAGACATAGCTGATTAATATAATCACCTCTTATCTCATTAGACAGCTAACCCATGCCGCACATTAAAGACTTTTTACCAAGTATGTTCTGGCACCACATCAGAGAATTACATTCTAAATATAATGCAGCATATAAACTAAGTTATCTTCAATTTTTATTGCTTCCCTCAAGGTCAGCATTCAGTGTTTCTCTGCATAATAACAGGGAGTCACGGAACTTTGCCTCTGTCCATCTAAATGCCACTTCCTCCTCTAAATATACAAATTAGGAATACATCCAGAATCAAGGAAATGCTGAACTGAAAATGAAAACTGATTTTTCTGTCCTGGGTAAAAGAGGACACATTCAGTCTCAAAACAACATTACTTACTAAATCAAAGTTTATTAAAGTAAAAATTTAAAATTTACAAATGCAAAGAAGTGTTAAAAGAAACTTGCACTATGCACTTTTTCTGTCTTTGGAATGAATTATTCATGAGCTTTTGTACAGATCTGGCAAACATGTCTTTCAGTCGTGATATGGAACAAAGCCATACATTAATATGAAAGAAAGGGCTAGAACTAGGATACCTTAGAACATTAGTGGCTACTACCACCAAAATCACTTATCTACTCAACCTTTCCAAAAAACTGCTGAAGTTAGCTTTTGCTGAGAAAATAAAGATCACTGACGTCAATGATTTTTTTTTGTAATTTGGCAGCTAGTTTGCAATAGATGAAGCTGAGTAATCAGTGGATCTTGTCTAAAATAAGAAACTATGCACTTGAAATACATCTTGAACTTATGTTTTTTAAATTTGGAATAGTTAAGGATCTTCATAATCTGCACTGTTTTATAGCTTTTCATTCAAATTTATCTGAATACTGAGCATCAAAAAATCAGTTCCTTTTGTACAGATGCAACAATCCTGTGCTGAATTTGCATAACTAGGTTTATTCTTTCTGCATACTTTTCTTGGAAGCTTTTCTTCTCAGTGAAAGAAAATACCTACAAAAAGTGAGAGAAAGCTCCATATTATATAGACCATATCTAAGTTCTTCTACATTCTAGCTAAGTTTTTACTTCATATGCAGTTAGGAGCTGGTACATCAAGGGACTTCAGCTTTGCTATTCAGATGAATGCATCCTTTGTTGTTTTAAATTCAAGGAGATTTTACTGAAATTGTGACTTCTCCTTAGAGAAAAATAAACATATGGGACACATATACTTCTGTGCTACTGAACTTCCTAGAACAGATTCCTGAATAGTCATGCAAATTTATTATTTTTAATTTTTTGTCATCTATCTGCAGCCCTCTAAAATAGCAAATGCTAAATCTTAGCACTTCCCTGTGGCTCAGGACTCTGAACCAGACTGCAAACTTTCAGTCTTGTGTACGAGTATACTGAAATTTCTTTGCATTTAGTTACTGTACACAGTCTATCCTACCACAACAAAGGGACATACAGAGGACTGCTTGGTAAATTTCAGAAGTTCTGCAGGGAATTAAAATTTCCTTTAGGCTAGTAATTGCATTAATAATGTTGAATAGGATAAAAGTAACTTGGGGGCCACTTTACAGAAATCAGGACAAATGTTACGGTAGTCTTTCAATAAGTATCAGCTCCTTCAAAGGAATATCAGGAAAAACCAATAAACTAAATCTATATATTCAAAGAATCTGTAATGTTTCAGGTTATATTTATATAATAAAAAATAATAAAGGCATGTCTTTATTAGAAACAGTGGGCATAAATTGAAATAAGAGAAATTCCTTTTAAAGAGTAGAGAAATCCCATTAGTGTTATCCCTGTTAAAACAGAGACTTGTTTTTAATGAAATTTAATCATACACTTAAAAAAAAGTAATTAATATATAGATATAGATAGTAGCAGGAAGATAGTAGATTAAAATAATTAAATAATTGAATATTAATAAAAGAAACAATCGAAACTGTTGTGCCTACACAGTTTTGTAGGATCAGCAATAAATCCTTTTGAGACACTTGTAGGAAAAAAAAAAAAAGAGAAGATTTTAAGCCTTCTGCATAAAATTAAATTGACCCAAAGATATCTAAGGCTAAGTATCATTGCACCTAAGCCTGCTGTAGGCTTTGATTCTTATTTTGAATAACTTGTGGCTTAAATATTCCAGTGGCCTAAATATTCTTCTGTTCTTAGAGGTGTGTAGCAGTAGGACAAGAGGTAAGAAGAGTAGATTTGGCTTTCTGTCAAGTTACCATTGGAAAAAAAGCTGTGATTCAATGTAACAAGAAATAAGGTGGGTTAACTAAATCGTTCGGGTGTTGTTGGACGGTTTAGCACTGGTGATGAGAGCAAGGAGTCTTCTGCTTCAGAAGAAATTGAAACTCTTGACTTTGAATTTAAAGTACTTGAACTCACATATTTTTTCCAGCTACAAAATGGCTTTTTCTTTTGGAGGTGGACAGTAGATTTGTCTCTCAGTGGTGTTGTTTGCAGCTTCACTAATCAAGCAGGTCAATAGAATGGTCCTGAAGTGCGATTTCTTTACACTCCCCTCAGATAGTATCTGCAGGTCAGTTCTCAAGCATCCAATTTAATTTCATTTCCTTCAGGATTCTGCTTCTATTTCTTCAAAAGTGAGAATGACAAACTGGAATTTAAAGTTTCTCTTCTTTATTTTTCATTTTATTTCTTTTTTTTTTTCTATCGCCTCAACCCCATCCCAAACCCAGGGACTTCTGCAGTTTCTTTCCTATCTCCAAAACACTTCAGCAATTAAACTATCACACCAGATTTTTGAGACTTAGGTAAACATCTATCAGACAACTAATGCCTGGCATCCCTGGGAGACAGATGATCAGGCACATAAAGGTTAGCTTTTCTCTATACATGCCAAGCTTTATCAGATCAGATGAGACCCATGAAGCTTTGAAATTTGACTCCATTACTCACACAGGCTTGTACTATGCAATTTAGGCATTCCTTATAGTTCTAGCTGTCACCACCTGTCACTGCAAAATGAGATAATATTTGACAAAACTCTTCACAGTTGCCATTTTGACAGTGCAGAAAATAGAAAGTGGCTGTTATATCCTTCATGCGATACATTAATTAAAACACTTCCATTTCATTAAAAGGTTTGTCTGTGTATATACACTTATTCATATAAAGCATAGCATTCCACTCTATTTTGGAATAATCTCATAGGGTAAATCTGTGAACTGGATCATTTCCATGTCCAAAGTTTTGCCATATGTTTCAGTTCAAGTGAGATCCAAAGTTAACATTCAGTTCATTAACAATCTTATTCTTTTGCTGCTTGAGAGGTATTTGCTTTCTTTTCTCTCCTGGATCAGGGAAATAATTTATACATTTTGATTCTCTTGTTACCTTGCCTGGTTAGGAAGGCATACTTCTCTTACTGACTTTGCATTGATTTCCAAACGTTGTCATAATTGACTAACAAAACTATTTTCATTCTTCTCTCCATTTTTAAAAAATATGAATAATAAGAAATGGTTTGAATTTCTGACTTTCTTTTTCTGAAATGTTTAAATTCTCCCTGCATTATACTTTGCTTCTTCGTCTTAAGCCCTTAGATATGTCCTAGGTAGATACTTCAGAGCCAAACTCAAATTGTAAAATGTACATGAGAAAGAAATAGAATGAGTCTTTTTTTTCTTCTAGATTCAAGCCTGGAATAGTCAGTATTTTGCCCTATATTAGATAAGTCACAAATGCCAACATGTTTTTCATGAAAAAAATTTCTTAGAACACTTTACAGTATGACTATGTGTTAAGCAATACATACATAGTTACTAAAAGGTACTAAAACTGATTTTACATTGCCATTAGAGCCTCTATTCATAAAGAAGGTATAAAGAAGAGTGTCATATAAAACCAGCTGCAGCAAAAACATAAATACTAGTTATCTAAATTCTTTTTTCTCGTTACTGTTTGTTGCATCTTTTTTCTCTTGCAGCAAAGAAGGGCAATCATAAAAGGGAGAGAAAACTGGTACTATTTGACAGGTCTCTTCACAGCCTCTGTTTTGTTAGTCTGGAAACAGAAGGTAGCTGTTGTAGCTCTACTTCAGTGAAGACCCTTGCAGCTTCCAGCTGTTGTAGGCATGATCAGCCTTCCTGTGGGCAAGAGGGGGCTCCCTGGGCTCCCGCTCTGATGCTAACTGTGCTCTGCAGTTAAAGCTGGACCCACAGCAGTGCACACCTGTGTGCAGCTGACACACTCATTGTTAAATCACACACACTACGTGCCTCTCACAGGGAAAAATATCTCCTGAAAATAATCCCATCAGACAGAGCAAGTAACTCCAATATGAATCAGACTTCCTTATATTGCCACACACTCAAGAGAGACTGAAGAGAGCAAGCTGCAGCTTTCAGCGTGTGGAGCTGAATCATATGATCACAGGATATAGTCAAAGAAAGAAGGAGCTTTGATGAGCTTAATCCCAGCCTGAGATATTATCAGCCACTATTTGATGTTTGTAACAATAAACTTGCAGAAATGGAGAAAAAAGAAACCAAGAGTCTGAGAGTTATTTTGAAGCAGATTTTCTTTTTTTAAGAAATTTCACAGTATTTGGCGACCTCTAGTGGACAGAGTTACATTTGCACTTCTTCCGAATGAAAATCTGTATTCTGTACCTATTTCAGGGAAGACTGCAATGCAACATTCTCAAATTCTGAGCACTCACCTAATTATTTCACAAACTAATCCCAAGCTCCCAAATTTGCACATCCCCTTGTAACTGTGAACCTGCTTAAACTGAAAAGTGAGCACTAATAAATTATTCTTTATAAAAAGTCTGCAGTATAATAGAAAAAAAAAATCTAAGACTGAATAATTAGCAAGTGTAACAACAAAACCAGCTTAATCATATTAAAAGAATGCAAAAACTCAAGCTGCTGGACTCCAGTTTTTCAAAATGGAACTTTAGGGTTGCAAAACCCCTGCTCACATTTTTATCAGTGTAAACTGTGCCATTTTCAAAGGAAGTTCACCTTAAAAATCATAGCGATCAAGTACATTGCCATAGCCCCAGGTGCATTTTTCTCCTGTTTTAGCACCAGCTGTAGTGTAAACACTTATGTCAGCATAGCATGGGAACGAATTATACTGTCTCCTTCAAATTTCTTTATTAAAAATTACAGACCTTTCCTTATACACTCTGTATGTGGACACTCCTTTTCCTTCCTACTCCCTCCTATTCTTTGACTTGTCTCTCCCTCTGTCTTTTTCTCTGGTGGGTTGACCCTGGCTGGATGCCAGGTGTCCACCAAAGCTGCTCTATCACTCTCCCTCCTCAACAGCGCAGGGGAGAGAAAATATCATGATAGGCTCGTGGGTCTAGATAAGGACAGGGAGATCACTCAGCAATTACCATCACAGGCAAAACAACTTCGTAAAATCAGTTGAATTTCTTACAAAACAAATCAGAGTAGGGTAATGAGGTATAAAACTAAATCTCGAAACACCTTCCCCCACCCCTCCCTTCTTCCCAGGCTTAACTTCACTCCCGATTTTCTCCACCTCCTCTCCCCAGCAGCACAGGGGGACAGGGAACGGGGGTTACGGTCAGTTCATCACACGTTGTCCCTGCTGCTCCTTCCTCCTCAGGTGGAGGACTCCTCACTCTCTTTCTCTGCTTCAGTGTGGGGTCCCTCCCATGGGAGACAGTTCTCCATGAACTTCTCCAGTGTGAGTCTTTCCCATGGGCTACAGCTCTTCATGAACAGACCAAGCATGGGTCCCTTGCATGGGGTGCAGTCCTTCAGGAACAGGCTGCCCCAGTGTGGGTCTCCCGCGGGGTCAACAAGTCCAGTCAGCAAACCTGCTTCAGCGTGGGCTTCCCACTGGGTCACAGCTTCCTTTGGGCATCCACCTGCTCCAGCGTGGTGTCCTCCACGGGCTGCAGGTGTATACCTGCTCCACCATGGACCTCAAGGAGCTGCAGGGGAACAGCCTGCCTCATCATGGTCTTCATCATGGGCTGCAAGGCAATTTCTGCTCCAGCGCCTCGAGCACCTCCTGCCCCTCCTTCTTCACTGACCTTGGTGTCTGCAGAGTTGTTTCTCTCACATCATCCCACTCCTTTCTCTGGCTGCCATTGCTGTTTGACAGCAGCATTTTCCCCTTCTTGAATAGCAGAGGTGCTACTCCCATCACGGATGGGCTCAGCCTTGGCCAGCAGTGAGTCCATCTCAGAGCTGGCTGGCATTGGCTCTATCGGACACAGGGGAAGCTTCTGGCAGCTTCTCACAGAAGCCACTCCTATACACCCCCGCTACCAACATCTTGCCATGCAAACCAATGCACTTCCCAGGGGTAGGAAGTACCTTTCACTCATCTGCACTCCACTACAGATACACCCTGGGAAGCTTGGGGTGCAAGATGAGGAAACTGTCTTCTCTTACTTCATTATTATACCATAATCATTATTTTGTTGTTTAATTTTTCAGGGTAAAAAGAAATATTCAGTTCCCACGGCCGATATCAGAAGGTCACTTTTCTGACTGAGAGCTTTGTTTATTTCTTCATTATAACAGCCTGTGGTAGTTGGCAGAGAAGGTTGATAGTGGTTGGATTTAAGTTTAACTAGGAGCTGTAAATCTGAGAAATAAAAACCTTATTCACTCTTGGCAGTAATATCATCAGTGGCAGTAAAATAATCAGTAAATCTAATTCTCTCAAATTATCACTGTATTCCCTCAAGAAAGAAAAATGGGAAGGAGCAGAAAAGCAGATCAAAAATGGCTGCACATTCCTTACAGAGATGATAACATCACTGTAGTGGCAACGGACAGCATGCAGCAAGTAATAAATTGTAAAGACTTCAGCGAAGTCTGACTCATACTGGCTTCCTCATCATGCAATTCATTAGATCAGCACACTCCTGAGCACTTCCATCTCATTCAGCCATGGTTAGCTCCTGCTCAGATGTCTCTAGTCATTTGGGGTTTTTTGCTAAAAATAAAAATAATTTTAAAAAATCATTCTCTGAACCACCGCTTGACTGCAGCATTTCCTGCCTGCCACTAAAGAGCATTCAGAACATGAACTCCCGACAGGCAATAATCCAGGCTACTTCAACAAGGATAGGATAGATGTTTTGATTCAGACTCCCAGTGAGCCATGCAGGGATGTCTCATTGTCTTTAATTCCTTCATTAAGACATCAGCACAATGCACAAAAGGAGTACAAAGTTAAAAGGTGAACTTTGTGACACACAGAATCACAGAACTGCTGCTGCTGCTGTTGTTACTTCTGGAAGTTTTGCACAGTGAAATGAAAGAAGAGTTGCTCTAACTACCTCCATCTGCCCTCTGGGTATGTAAGAAGGTGCTTTATGCAAAGTAGTTGCTTGTATTTCTCCCATGTGTTCAGTGCTTTAAACTGTCCTCACCTTAGCTTCTGCTGAGCTGTTTTGAAGTTGAGACGTTTTTCACTTTGGATGTAACACTAACGCAAGCAGCTCCCCTGCCAACACAGCGCTCTCCTGTGACACTGAACCCTGCGACAATCTCTACCTTTTTTTTTTCCCCCCAATAAACTCACTCTGTCCTGCTATTGAGGAAGATATCTTCATACACACTTCATCCAAACACTTCTTCAGAGACTATTTCATGTTCAAGAGCCCCTAAAAACAGCATCACACACGAAGACTAATTTACCCTTGTGGCAGTCTCAGGTCAAGACAATGCACAGTAGCATACCATCAAATTTACTTCATTAGCAGTAGTGTGAAAATGTTCCAGTCTAACTAGTACTCCATCTCTCCACTTAGTTATCTCCATAGGTATACATAGAAATGCACTTACTACATAGAACTGATTACAGGCCTCTTCCTGATTTTTTACACCTGAGATTGCCCCAAACCTGAAGTAGGAGTTTTAGTAGTCACTCCAAAATTGACCATATTTTTAATTAACATAAATTACATTCATCACTGCCTAGTACTTACATACCCTTCTGTGTAGGTAGGTCATCCTGGCTTTTGGAGTAGGTAGCACATTCAGTGGTCATTTTTTTACCCATATTAGTTCTTATTTGGTTTTTTTCACCATTATTCTATATTTCATTCCATATTCTGTGGCATTCCCCTTCCTCCCCTTTACTACAATGAACACTGTTTTTCGTCCTGCTGAGTCAGGCTTGCTAGCTAACCTTCTGGTCCCGTATTGTGGAAACGGTAAGATCACATGAATCACTGCTGATATTTGCTCCAATCAATATAGTAAAAGCCTTCTTGAGAAAGGATGTGACCTGGGTAGCTGCAGAGCAAATCACTGTGATGGCTACCAGATAACTTTATTCCATCCCTGGAAGGAGAGAAAAACAGGTACATAGCTCATCTTGCTGGGCTGGTCTGTTAACAAAGACAGGGTCAATATCTCCCCTTGAAAAGACTCAGAGAAGAAAGCTGAGTATTCATAATAATGCATCTAATGTATGGCCCACTAGCAGCTGTAAGTTTAGGATAGCTGGGCAAAACACACTGCAGTCTGTTTCATGTAAAAAAATCTGATGGGCAATAATCTGTCTACCAATAATGATGTTAAACAACTTCCGGAACAAACATATCCACTAAAACAAGTTAGGAAGCACAAATCAAAGTGAGACCATTATTTTCAGCACTGTAATTATGCCTGGTAAACACATGCACACATTTTCTAATAAAACACTCTTAACAGACTTGCAGCAACCTACTTTGCCCTTCTATGGACTGTTCAGAATTACTTTGGTGATCATACAGAATATGACGGATTTTAATTACTGTGACATTTGCCTGTGCTATGACTGAGCACTAAGACCTTATAATTTTTAATGAAATAATGTGAAGGCACTAGGATCCAACGGACAGACTACTGGACCAAGACTCTGAATTCAGTCCTCAGCTGTATCACTCCAACCCCTCCTTGACTGGTCTTTGACAATTTCCATCACTTTTATGTCTTCTACTTTCTCTGTTTATAAAAGAGAAATATTTACCTTCTCTGAAATGTACCTTTATCTTTTCTACAGAAGAGTGTTATGAAAAGCTACATGTTACTTGTTATTAAAATATAACTTGATAGAGATTACTGTATGACTGTAGTAGATCACACCTTCCAACTACAACAGACCAGGCAGGCTTTCTGAGAGCCATGCTTGCACTAACTTCAATGGAAGACCGCACTAGCGTATTGACAAGAGTCACTTCGTTCTCTTTGCCAAAAGGAAAACAATGTTCTGTCACACAAACCAGTTCAGATCTATCCAGGGAGAAGGTCCAGAAGTTCTACCTGCATCAAGCAGCTGGTCTGAAAGTTAAAGAAATTAGAAGAAACTATGAGTGGTTCAAGCTCAGAAGGGGCACAAAATTGCTGAGTGGTCTTAAAAACCTAAACCGCTCACACAGAAAAAGAAAGAAAAACAAAGCTTCTCTTACAAGCAGTTTAATTCTGCTGCTATTTACTACATAGTACCTGTACTGTAATGGTGATCAGTGTAGGGACACCCAAGGACAAGTTTTTGAAAGGGGCAAAACAACTATAAGCAACATCAGTCCTACAGTACTGAAATTTTATGGAGTTGCTGAATTGGAAATGAGTAAAAGCAGTTTAAGAGCAGCAATAATGCAAATGCAACATGTGACAGCACTTCTGATGACAACCCTGAGAAACAGATTGTGTTTATGAATTCAAAAGGCATTACCAGAGAATGCTTTCAGAGTGGCACAGTGGCATCAGGCCACTTTTGGCCACGATGTCCAATCACACACATCTGGAAAGAGCCATTGCCGAATACAGCCGCTTAAGTACAACATGTAGATCTTTGGAACAACTGATACAGCCTGACAAGATGCAAAGATTCCTTTGCACTTCCAGTGGAATATCTCAAAAAATCTAATAAAAAGTTGGACAGCGCAGGCTTCTGAAGACTTTAAAATAATAAATGTTCCCTGGCTAATCCAATCACAAGAAGCAAGTGCTGCAGGAGACTATTCGCTGCTACAGCAGTCTATGAAAGATGAGATTTTGCTTAAAGGAAAGACAACAGTTATTCTAACAGATTCAAGGTGTGACATCATGAGCAAATTTTATGCTACCTAACTTCAGATGTCAACATGAGGGAAATATGCACTCTCAGGGTGCAATTCATCTGAGCTGCTTTAAATGCGTGCCTAGATGAGATGATATGAGGCAAAGAGCATCCTGAAAGTGCATTTTTCTTTAACAGCTATTAAAGGAGTTGTGGATGAATTGCTCAGACACGTGGGTCTGTATGAAAGATGTCTGCATCTGATTAGGTAAATCCTACCCCATGAGACTGAATTTTGAGTAAAAAGGCTTTTCTAAATCAAGTCAGGAGTCCAGCCAAGTGCGAAAACACAATTCAAAAGAAACGTTAAACAAAACAAAAGGCACAAATGAGGTAAAGAGATGTAACACATTCACTGTTCAACCTCCTGGAACTCTGATGTAGCAGTTAAACACTGGAAAAGACTTAAGGAGAGGCACTGTAGGATGACAGTAAATTAGCACTCTTCAATGTGTGTTTGTGTATTAAGCAGGTTTTCTGAAGGACAGTTAGGTGACATGAAAACAGAAGACAAATTTTGAAAAATACCGTATAGTAATACATTCTGCTCAGACAAGTCAACTGTAAGCACTGCCAAAGAACCAAAATAATTAAGCAACATGTTAATGTTACTGCATTATAAATAAGGTATCTTTCTTTTAGTGAGAATCTGCTCTTACTTCTCTTCCAGGAAAAGTGGGTTAACTTAATGGTGATTTATAAAATGAAACACTGCATACCTGGTAATGTTTGGCCACTATACTACATCTTCCTGTAGCCAGCAGTAGCACACTGCTAGGCTGAATGAAGGGTTAGTGTCTGCCATCCGTGAAAATCAGACAGCAGAGCAGCAGCAGGCAAGACCGAGAAGCGGTTAAGATAATTCCAAAGTAAGCAGCTTCCTACAAGTCAAAGAAGACAAGGAAGTATCAGAGGCTATACACAGATGAGCAAGTGTGGGTCTAACCAGCAAGCAGGTCTATAAATATGAAAGAGCACAAACACAAAGCTGTTTTGAGATATCTTGTATGAGGTACCTACAGAGTCACAAGCAATATGGAAATAAAACCAAAGACTTCATAGATAAAAGCAGATTCCTGGTGTACTGGGATAAGCAAAGCTAAAGCTGGAACTTTTAGGACACAGGTGGGATGACAGGAGATCAGAACTGATATACATGAACCACAGTAAGGACTGATTCATCAAGATCCCACTGAATACGAGTGTAAGCAGTAACAGGGCAGCCTAAGTCTAACATCAGCAATGCAAGCAGGAGAGGGCATACTGGTTAGAAAAAAGAGCATAGATAAAGGGCTGTGCAGCAGACTAACATCCCTACACACCTAGCAACCTCTGCCCTCCCGAAAGTAACTAATTGTTTGCAAACAAACCTTACTGAAAAAAACACCTGTCAATATGAAATGGAGAAATCATTGTGATAGTCAAAGAGTGAATTCTGGGTAGTGGAAAGAAAGCATCTGAAAGAGAAGCCAAGTAGCCAACTCTGCATACATCAGGACAGTCCAAGGCACTGGTAATTTTCCTAAAGAAGAAATGGTTTGTTGTTTTCCGGCACAGACTTGTGTTTTGCTCTCACCCAGAGTGCAGTTCATGGGGCACAGTGCGACAATGAAACCTGTAGATCAAACAGCCATGAATGTTTTCAACCTACGAACAACAGCCTGCAAAAAGGGATAATTTGAGCTTGAGTCTCCTGCATGATCTGTTAAACCACTGAGCTTTTGCTTTAGAGAGGCCTAGTTGTCATCATCAGTTCACATCATCCAGGACAGAGGAAGGAGAACAGGCCACAACTACTGGCTAGAAGTGTTTAAAACAATCAGACAATTACTAATTATACCTTATTTCTGGCAGCAGTGCATTTCCTCCAGGGCAGACTGAGTTTTTAAACCTGTAGCCAGTAATTACAGCCTCTTCCCGTGTCTCACACTGAACAAGCTACACTGCTACAAGTCCTTTCTAGGAGTTTGCAACTCCCTGTCAGTGTTTCTGACTTAGCAAAGTCACGACACCGCTCAAGATGATTAACATTATCTTCTCTCTTCAAGTTAATGCTCTTGGAAAAACACTTTGCTCTAACTCCGTTTTCCTTTTTGGAGTCTAACCAAGAAACAGCACAGGTGACACGGGGGAAGAAATGGGAGGGGTGTCCGTGCCACACTAACTGGCTTGGCATAGGGTCAGAATGGCAGTAGCTTCAGAGAAGAGCTTTTCCTTACAAACAGTAGGGTTTCCCATCCCCACTGACCACATCAAAGAAACAATGAAGGATTCGTAACGCCACCTTAACCCTCCTTTCTCCACAACTGACTCCACAATTGATGATAGCACAAGTTAGACAGATAGCATAGATAGATGTCCAAGCTCTAAATCACTGAACATCAGGGCCACAGAGCTCACTGATGCCCATGATCTTTTATTTTAGTCTTTATAGATTCTGGCTGTGCATCTGCGGGGTACTACATGAGCTCTACACACTTGTTATTCACCTTAACTAGTTTCTTTTTTCCTAGTTCGTTCCTTTAAATCTGCATAAAGGACACACAAGGTCTCTCCAGCAACTGTTGTCTGAACAACGGCATTATAAGCAGCTGCTTCTCATCCCTCCATGAGATACTTACCTTGAGAAGGTGGTATGGGCCAGGAGATGGAGTCCCAGACGATGATACAGGAATGACAAGTTTCTTGACTAGCAGGGAAAGGCCCTGACACATGGAAATTTAGGAGACTCAAACTCTTTGGTCCTTTGTACCTTGGGTACAGAACATATGAAGGTTTACTTCAAGGTTTCCTTGGGCCCTCTCCCACATTCTGTAGCTGAACAGTCCCGCTACCTTCAGCCAGAAAAAGTTAGGTCCCTTCAGCATATGAGTGACTGAATTATTTTGTCACTTAGCAGCAGTTTTAGACAACTATCCAGGCAGAAAATGTGCACATCCCTTATACCTCTCTCAGCAAGAGGCCTTGTGTCTCAGTAATACTAGGCTTTCATATCTGATAATAATCCATGGTGGCAAAAATAGATACAATAAGCTCAAATGGCAAAACCTTTCAAACGGCAATAATGTCAGGAGGGGAACTACTTCAGATTAATCCATTTGGCTTCATCATTGCAACTGCTAGAAGGCTGTGGATGGTACCTAGATAATATTATGGCCAAGGGCCTGCAGAGCTCTCAAAAGAACAGCAGAAATCTGTTTAAAGTGTGATCTCTGTTTTCTTCCAGCTTCTGAGATTACCTACCCAATGGATTACCCTGATCAAGCTGTTCTTCCCAGAGTCTGTTTAGCCTCCACTTACATCAGTCCCATTGACAACAGTGCTGTGGTATCTAAGCTGGAGAAGTGCTTCAAGAATAGCAAGACGTTTGGGAGTTCACGCCTGAAGCATCTGGAGTGCTTGTCTCTTGGGTGATCCAGATGTACAGAAACTCTGGTGAATCACAGCTCTCCCAGCAGTGGGATGCGTTTGCAGGGTTACGCAGCTGTATGCTGTGTCAAGATGCTCTTTTCTGCTCTCATCTGCTGAAGAATAAAACACTCTGTAGAAAGAAGTGGCAAAAATCTTATCACCAAATTATTGGACACAGTGACCTGAGAGAGTCTGAAAATTATGTATAATTCTGAACCTGTGAAGCTCATATTTCTTTAAAAAAAAAGAGACAAACACAGTTTATGCATCATGATAAATCGTCTGCTGTCTGGTGGAGATAAACAACCAGTCACCTATTCTGTGAAACACTGTGACATTTGTGTGCTTTTTTATTAAATGCATAATCAAGAGGAAAAATCCTTCCTGGTCAAAGTTCTCTCCTTCCCAGCTTTGGATCATCCTTTCAAAGGTAAACGAAGCATCCCAGCTACAGCTCTCTCAGGTGTTGTATCATAATCTGTAGGTTACAAGCAGAAAGTTTTTGAACGGGTTTAGAATAAAATAGCTATGCAGCATTGAAAATACATTTTCCTTTCAATGTATCTTTTTCAGAAACTGCTTTTAGATAGAATATTTGTATCTAACTCTGACAGCTACGGTACCAGCAGTCCAAAATGTCTTTTTAGAAATTAGACTAGTGCAATTATCAAAGATTGCTTCCCAGAAGAAACCGAAAGCACAAATGTACTCCAAGAGAGACTTCAGAAAGTGCAAATGCTAAAAACATTAGAAGTAGATTTGCAAGCCTTGAGACATTTCCTTTACACATGCTTTTACGCAGTGATGTGCGCAGGAACAGGCAGCCTTTGAAGGTCAGGGTTAGAAAGTGGAACCTTTCTTTTTATTGGTGAACATTTGCTCGTTGAACCACTGTCTTTGACTCCTTGTTTCTTCATCAGTGCGACTAAGTAATTTACAGTTTGATCTCATCTGAATGAGCCACATATTTTCCATGAAGTAAAAGCTTTATGAAATAAACCATTTCAGGAGCTTTCCCATTATTAGCATAGACGGAAGCACACCAGCTGTCTGCTAGTATATTTGTAACTTGCCGAAAAGGTGGTTCTGCAATTTCTGAAGGTTATTCATTTGAACTGTATTTACAGGACACTGATAAAAACCACTCTTCAGTAAATAGATGGTAGGCTGAACATATATTCCTTGCAAGTAAGTGCTATTCTGCTTGTAAGTGAGTGCTATTACTATTCAACCCTTGAAGTTAATTAAAAGACTAAATACCACATGCATCATTTGGCACCATGCAAATTACCATCTGAATATTTTATCCAAATATTACAGTATTTTTACCAAACCACTTCACTAAACCGATTAAATATCTTCAAGTGGTCTGCTCTTTTCTTCTTCATTCTTCCTTTTACCCAACTTTACATTTATTGCTACGTTTTTGTTTCCTTCTTTCTTAGATAATCATGTCCATTTTCTTCCTTCCACTCTTACTTAAGATCTGTAAACAGGCACAGTTTTCTATCACTTCATAGATTTATTTTTTTTCTGGATAGGCTTTAATAATCCCAAATGGGAGTTCTTTTGTAACTTGTTGTGGTATTTTATGAACCTTAATTAATATCTGTTATTATACTTAACTTGCTTTTCTTAATACATTTTTTTTCTTGTCTTCACACAATAGTATGCATCTTTCTAGTATCAAACCAAGTCTGCCCTTCAAAGACTTTTTGCAACACCCAGACACTGCTCCTCCAACACTTGTCTAACTCCTCCTGGTTATGGCAGACTCGCTATTCTGTGCACATGGTGGTTTTATTCCGTCTTTTGCATAGTGCTAGTAAATGATAACCATGCCTAGTCTGACTTTGAACATACTTTCTCGGAGTCAGATTTTAAAAAGCTACATGTATCACTTCCTTGTGAATTTTCACCTTTACAGAACCTGATCTCCTCTTCTCAAGGTATTTTGGGGTTAATTGAGAAACATGCTTTTGTCGCTCATTTTCAGACAACGAAGACTCAAAAATCCTACCAAAGCCACTAGAAGCTACGGGTTTTCAGCACCTCTGTCAGTCCCCAGCAAAAGTTTTTAGCAACATCTCAGTTTATCGCTTATAAGGTCTGGTACTTTGTCAAAAACAATGGCTGCTTAAAAGCTTTTAGGCCATTGATCCATCGCTTTCCACATAGCAATTTCCCACCTCTTTTCCATTTACTACTTTCCCCTTCTTCAGCCACCCAGTTTATCTTCACCCCTCATTCCAGCTGCAGGTCTGGCCTCCGGACGCCGCAGGAGAGGCATCTCTGCCAAGACTGAGAGAACACATTATTAAACCTTTAAACCTGGTTCCTTCTTCCTTCCCCTTTCCTGGCTGTCATGGTTGACACTTACCCCTCCTGCAAGACAAACTGCTCTACCGCATTCGCAGAAAAATACTCTGCAGTGACGCTGGTCTCTTGGGCCTCTTGCCCTGGGGACCGCAGGGAGTGTCTTACTGCTGAGCGAGGGAAAAGAACATGCGCTTGCCATATAGCTGGGTGTTCTGCACCCTGGGTTACACCACACCTCGCTGGGTCAGTCCCTGCAGCTTCACGGACCACTGCTTCGCAATCACTGATCGCTGAACAGCGTGGCGGCCACACGGCCTTACTGTGCCTTTTCAATCCGCTACCTTTTTTTAATTGAATAATCTCTTTAGGATTTTTAAAATCTTAATCTCTGCATTAGCTGGATCCATCCTCCTTTTTCAATCCCCCATGCAAATTCAAGGCATTTGCTATTATACAGACAAGCAACCTTCAGACTCCTTTCTGTCCTGCTTGGTTTTCTTTTTATGTGGGAAAATACTTTCATATAATCTCCAAGAGATGCTTGGAAAAAGACAGCCTCTCGAAGCCAGTCTTACGCCGCTAATTTCTTTGATGTGTGCGAACTTCTTTCTCTGAGCCTTCCTACAGCCAGGCTGAGAGACCTCCGGCTCCGCGGCAGGGACCTCAGACAGGGGCAGCCCGCACAGCCCAGCGGCGCGGCCCGCCGCCGCCCGGGGCCCTCCTCCGGCCCGGCGCCAAGCGACGCACAGCGCCCCAGCCGCCTCCCGCCGCCTCGGCCACACACGGGCCGGGGCCGCCGGGGAGAGAGGCGCGGAAGGGGCCCGCCTTCTGCCCACAACCCCCCTCGCCAGGGCCTCTTCGCGCCGCGCTGGGACCCCGCGCCGGGCCCCAGCAGAGAGCGCTGCTGCTCTCGCAGAGCCGCTGGGCGGCGGGGCCCGGTGCGGCGGGAGGGCCCGCGGCTCCCGGCCGCTCTCCGCGCCGCCCGCCCCGCCGGGGCAGCCGGGTTTTCCGCCGGCCCGCGGCGGCCGCTCGCGGCAGGGTGGCGGCGCGTGGTGCTGCGGGTGCCGTCCTTCCTAACGGCGGCAGGCAGGGGCGGGGGGGGACAGCAGCAAGACGGAGTGTGAAATAAACAGATGAAGAGGTATTAAAAAGGGGAAGGGACTGGTGAAAGAGAATGGCACAAATATTTTGCGAAGCCGTGCTGAAACGTGAGGCCAGCTGCAGCCAGGTGCCGGAGAACAGGGGTGTGGGGGTGCCTCTGCAGTCCGCGGGCCTGCCCCCGGGATCCCCGCAGTTCAGAGCGGGCGCAGAAATGAAGGACTTGCGTGTGGGTATTTGGTGAGTTTAGAGTTTTCTAGGCAAGCATGAGTTTCACCAGCACGAGACAGGTGACGTAGCTTACAGCAAGCGCTTCGCACTAACGTAGTAGCACAAATGAGGCTCTTTTGCAGGTATTTTTAATGCAAAGATCTCCCAATTGCAGGTCAGCGGTTGCTTCCCCTGTGTGAAGACACAGAGAAACTGAGACACAAAGGTGGAAAATGTCTTCTACCGATCACTCAGCGAGCCCTTGTGAGAGGCACGAAGATACCGAATCGTGCTGAATCCAGCCCCAAGTCTCAAATCCACTTGGCTGGAGAAGGTCGACAAAGTACTTAACGCACAAAACTCAAGAGACTTTCAAGTGTGAGAAGCTTGGGCAAACCACGTTGCTAGCCAGGCTTGGAATTTTGCAGCTGTGTGCTCTGTCACTTTGTAACAAGAGCACAAAAGTTGTCTGTCACACTGCCAAAAGTCCATCCAGCCCCGTGTCATTTTTCCACCAACGAGCCGTAGCAGGTGCCAAAACAATAAATATTTTAGCGCACAGAAAGCACAGGGAAATCTTTCTATCACTTTGCCGACCATTTTGAGCAGCCAGTTGTTCAAGGAATTTCTGAGCCAGGGCTGTGACTGGACTGTTTTATCAGACCGCCACTGGTGGGTCTATTCGCAGCACAATTTTCCAACTCCTTTTAAGCCACTTAAGCTTTTGGACTCCACAACATCCTGTGACAGTGAGTTCCATCGGTTAATTGTATGTCAGAAGAAAACTTACTTCCTTTGTTTGTTTTAAATCTGCTGTCCAATATGTTAATGTTGTATTGCAGTACTAATTCCTTCTCTAGGTACCAGAACAGCAAGTACCCATCCTGTAATCGATCAGGAGAAACATGTCACAACTATTTTGCTTGCTTACACAACTTCTGACTCACAAATAGTTTTGCCGCATTTGTTGACACTGCATATCAAACAGCACATTCAAACCCATTTTCATTTTACTCATACCACACTATGTATCACATTGACTTGAATCATTGGATTCTAAGTTTCCCCTTATGGCATGAAAATACAGAGGTGATCAGCCTATTTATGAGTTGGAAGCAGTTGCTTTTCTCTTTTTTCTTGCTGTGAAATATCCAGCATGAACTGCTGAAAGATCGTAACAGAGTAGATGGCTTTTGTTCTGTTTGTCTGAGCCCATTCCTATACTCCTGTATTATTATTTTTTATTTGAAACTCCATACATTGAAACTATAAATTGTGATGGACAAAACGTGTAATTGCCAGCATGAAAGCTTTAATTAGCCATTGCCTGCAGCCTCTTTCACTTACATGCTGGTATCAAAACAAAAGCAGTAACCATGTATAAAATAGCAGCAACATGAAAAGATGGGTAGCTTTCAGACACTCTTTATTAATTTTTTAGTATTTCTCTGCCATTACATAGCTTTTATATTATGCCATGTAGTTCAGACAACTTTCTCAGTCCCAGCCCTTTACGTTGTTGTTCCTTTCAGCGCGCACCACTTAAAACTCCTCTCACTTTTCCTACTTCCGTAATTGCAGACAAAGCACTATTGTACTTTTTTACCAACATGCAGAAGTTGTCCATACATTAGAATTGCATCAAACTCTTGGCTGATCAAACAATAAAACTATACGTTAACATCAGCTGATATTTGTAACAATTGTGCAGCACAAGTGAATAAAGGGCTATTACGGCTCACTTTGATAATTAACACCCTTGAGAAACTCATTTTCATCTAGGGACGGTAACAGTGGTTCTCCAAAAGAAAGAAAAAAGTCAGTTTTTCCTTTACAAATTCCCTGATGATGCAGGACAAACTTGCAATTAGTCCATGCAAGAAACAAGCGTAATTGGCCCTCCCGCCGCCGCCGCGCGCTGCCTGCCAGCCCGGCGGGCGGCCTCGCTGCCGTTCCCCCCTCAGAGGTTCCGCGGCGGGATGGGGGGGCGGAGGGCGGCGATGGCGCTCCTCGAAGGGCGCCGAGCGGCCCGGAGCCCCTTCCCGCCTCGCCCTGCTCCTCGCCCCGCGCCGGGGACGCCACGCCGTGGTTTTCTGCCGCCGAATAAAGGAGCTCGGGGGGCTGAGGGCCCCTTCGCGAACCCGGCCGCCACCCGCCCCCGCTTACCCGGGCGCCTGCTTCCGCCGCCTGCCTTCTCCTGGGCGAGGAGGGAGAGTTGTACTGACCCCCTCCGCCCTCCCCTGAACATGCCGAGTCCTTTTGAAACAAAACGTTGCGCTGCGCGCACGGCTCCCCTTAATCACGAGAAGGAGGAGATGAGTGATACCCGAGAGGTGTTTATCATGTCGCTGACAGTGCCGACCGTGAACAAGGTGCGCTTCAAAAACCGCCTTGACTAGAAGGGAATTAAAAATGTGCAAATTGCCTTGTGTTTGGGGAAACCGGGGAGACGGGGGACCTGCCGGAGAAGGCCAGGGAGTGTTTTAGGAATCTGGATGCGAACGGCTGTTCGAGTCACAGGTACACATTTAGTGGCTTTAATTCAGTCTTCAATCTCCCAGGACTCGTGGGTCAGTCAATAAGGTACTGCGCGTTTATCTGCAGAGTTCAACCTGAGCGCTGAGGTTTTGCCGCTCCTGCGTAGAAAGGTCCCAGTCCTGCCCCTGTCCCACCGTAGCTGGACATCCAGTGTTACGCAGACCTCGACGGACGTCACTGTGTAGGGCATTGCCAATGATCTTTGGGTTACAAAATGAGGGTTTCGGTCCCAAATGTCAGTATTATCCAAATCTTCCTTTCCTTCTGCAGGTGGCCAACAGTCCGTTCTGTGGTTTTTCTGTCTCCTCCATCCAGAGACAGTCTTGTAGGCATAAAGCTTGTGAAGGGTTTTGGAAATGAACACTGTTATGCAAATTGTTGTTAGAAACAGAACGCAGACCTATGCATTGTAGATTCAGACTGAGCTCTCACTGAGATCAGCTGTAGCACTTGTCTAAATAACAGAACGGTTTGCAGAATCAGACAGGTATGCCGCATTTATTTCTAGAAGCTTTTGGAGACCAAAAGGTGAATTTTGGCATACCAAACTGTTAGCACAACAGCAGCTGAACCCTATTCTGTCAGTCGCAAACTCTTGTTGGATTTGAAAGGTTTCTTTTTAGCGCCCTCCAGTCGCTCCTCAACCTGTTGGAACCCCCATTTTAGCTGCCTTCTAGGACGTGAAAAACCAGGTAAGAGGAGCCTTAGCCGCATCGGGTGGAAAGGATATCAAAAGTGTTTGAAGTTATCAAACTAAGCAGCCTTAGACATCATGTGGCAACAAAGCACCTGGAGGAATTAAGTTTTGCAACAAAATAAGGTTAATAAAAGAAATGTTTGAGGTAGGGCATACAAAAGGATAGAGGTTATACTAGTTAGAGGCACCTGTAATCTTGTATCAGTGTGCTTGGAGGAAAGGACTGGCTTTCATATTTCTTCAGCTGAAGTAATCAAAAAAGCAGAGCATCAGTCAGTCTTGTACTGATGCAGTCTAGCTTCAGTAGCCTGAAAAACACACTTGTGTCCTAAAGGTTTTGCCCAGTAACTTCTTGTGAAATCATGTTTGCCTAAAGCAATGAAGGGAACGGTGTTGTTTGGAGAAATGCAAAGGTTTGGAGGAAAAAACCTAGAAATACTGTGTTTCTGGCCCCATTAATCTAAATCTTAGCTCTTCCCTAAGTTACAAGCAGCCCATTGACCAAAAAGGCAAATCAAATTTCCCAGGCTCTTTGACATTATTAAAAAAATACTGTATTGATTAGTTTATCCTGTAGCAGGATTTGACAGGACAGAACCTGTGCAGGCTTTAATATGACAACGATTTAGGTCCTAATTATGCAGGATGGATTATGGGGAAAACTGTGCAAATGCAAGGTCCTGTTACGAAACTCCAGGCAATTCAGTTGGTGGGAGTTCTCCTTACAAAACAAAAGGTTATGTTCAGAGTTGTGAAACTTGGGTGGGGCTATAAATTAAGTATTTAGGCACATGATACACTTAGTGGCTTAAGTTATTCCAAGGAAGTGAGTCTACGCCAACTGAAAGAGGAAAAACAGAGTTCAGTCTTGAGGCCTGTAACTAGTGGTGTCCCTCAGGGGTCAGTACTTGGCCCAGTCTTATTCAACTTCTTCATCAGCGACCTGGATGAAGAGTTAGAGTGTATCCTCAGCAAGTTAGCTGATGACCCAAAACTGGGAGGAGTGACAGATACACCAGAAGGCTGTGCTGCCGTTCAGTGAGACCTGGACAGGCTGGAGAGTTGGACGCAGAGGAACCTGATAAAATTCAACAAGGCCAGGTACAGGATCCTGCACCTGGGGAGGAACAACCCCATGCACCAGTACAGACTTGGGGTGGACCTGCTGGAGAGCAGCTCTATGGAGAGGGACCTGGGAGTGCTGGTGGACGACAAGCTGACCATGAGCCAGCAGTGTGCCCTGGCTGCCAAGAAGGCCAATGGGATCCTGGGGTGCATTAAGAAGAGTGTGGCCAGCAGGTCGAGGGAGGTTCTCCTCCCCCTCTACTCTGCCCTAGTGAGGCCCCATCTGGAGTACTCTGTGCAGTTCTGGACTCCCCACTTCAAGAAAGATGAGGAGCTACTGGAGAGACTCCAGCGGAGGGCTACGAGGATGATGAGGGGACTGGAACATCTCTCCTACGAGGAAAGGCTGAGGGAGCTGGGCTTGTTCAGCCTGAAGAAGAGAAGGCTGCGAGGTGATCTTATAAATGCCTATAAATATCTTAAGGATGGGTGTCAGAAGGATGGGGCCAGACTCTCTGGAGTGGTGCCCAGTGACAGGACAAGGGGCAATGGGCACAAATTGAAGCATAGAAAGTTCCAGGTGAACATGAAGAAGAACTTCTTCACTCTGAGGGTGAAGGAGCATTGGAACAGGCTGCCCAGGGAGGTTGTGGAGTCTCCTTCTCTGGAAATATTCAAGACCCGCCTGGACAAGGTCCTGTGCAGCCTGCTGTAAGTGACCCTGCTTTGGCAGGGTGGTTGGACTAGATGACCCACAGAGGTCCCTTCCAACCCCCACCGTTCTGTGATTCCGTGGTCTTGGCTCCCTGCGAATGGGGAATGCTGGCTTCTAAATACCCTAATGCAAGCAATGGAAAAGACCACATGGGCTCATAGGGTTCATCTCTGCTTTCTGTTATCTGTACAGATTGGTGGTCAGCACTCTCCAGCTCAGCCAGCTCCACCACAGCTACACGGGTGCTGTCCTCAACAGCCGGTGCATTGCCATTTCCCCATTCCCGTGTTATGAGTTCCTCAAAATAAGAAATCACAGTAGCAAAAGCCTCTCCACATCTAGCAGCTGAACGTTCCGCAGAAAAACATTATGATGATTCTCATCAGATCCCAGGTCTTTTTCTGGATCCTCTTCTTCCTCTGTCTGGCCATCTGATAGATGCTTGGTCTATTAAACCACTCAGATCTCACACATCAAAACTGATGTTCTCTCGGCACATGCTGTCAGCGTAGTTTCGGAGGTAGTGAGTCACAGCTTCACTTATTGCTCAGCCACAGGTGCAGAGGGCGAAGATGCATGCCCTCAATCCTCAATGATCACACGACTGGACTTAGCTTATCTCTGCAATTCTTAAATTGCTATAAATCGAGTCTTAGTCCTGTAGGATCAAAAAGAGGACAACAGCTCTCTCCCAGCCCAGTGGATATCTGCTGCAGCCTTTCTGCTGGTTCACCACCATCCTCTTCCTGCCTGCCATTGCTCTTTCTTTCTTTCCATCCAAACCACTGTTCTGCTCGTCTGCCATGGTTGTTTCTCTCTGTGCAGCACCGAGCTCGACTGTGCTGCAAACCTGGTAACT